>NC_058521.1:283676671-283699171 GCF_904849725.1 Hordeum vulgare subsp. vulgare | reverse complement strand
TCGTTGTTGTCTCTGTTTTCGTTGTGGTTATTGTCGTTGTTGTTGTTGTTGTTGTTGTTTTCTCTGTTCTCGTTGTGGTTGTTGTTGTCATTGTTGTCGTTGTTCTCGTCGTTGTCGTGGTTGTCTTCTTGTCTTCATACTTATTGTTGTTGTCATTGTTGTCGCTGTTGTTGTTGTTGTCGTCGTCGTCGTTCTTGTTGTCGTTGTTGTTGTTGCTATCGTAGTTATCGTTGTTGTCGTTGTTGTCATTGTTCTCGTCATTGTCGTTGTTATTGTCGTTATCATCGTCGTCATCGTATTCACTGTCGTTTTCGTCGTCGTTGTTGTTGTTGTTGCTGTTGCTGCTGCTGATGTTGCTTTTGTTGTTGTTGTTATCGTCGTCACCGTCGTCATCGTCGTCATCGTCGTCGTCGTTGTTGTTGTTGTTGTCATCGTCGTCGTTGTCGTCGTCGTCGTTGTTGTCGTCGTCGTCATGGTTCTTTTTGTTGTTCTTGTTCTTCTTGCTATTTGTTGTTTTTCTTGTCGTCGTCGTCTTCATTGTTGTCGGTGTAGTCATTGTTGTTGTTTTTATCGTTGTTGTTGTTGTTGCTGTTGTCATTTTTCTCGTTGATGTTGTTATTGTGGTTGTTTTCGTTGTTCTCATCATTATCATTGTTGTCGTCTCTGTCGTCGTCGTGGTTGTTGTTGTTGTTGATGATGATCATGATGATTATGTTGTTGTTGATGATGTTGTGGTTGTTGTTGTTGTTGTTGTTGTTTTTGTTGTTGTTACTGTCGTTGCTGGTGTTGTTGTTTTGGTTGTATTAGTTGTTGTTGTTGTTATTGTTTTTGTCGTTGTCCTCGTCGGCGTCGGCGTCGTTGTTTTATTTTGCTTTTGTCGTTGTTGTCACTATTGTCGTTGTTGTCACTATTGTCGTTGTTGTTATTGTTATTGTCGTTGTTGTTGTTGTCGTCGTCGTTGTTCTTCTTCTTTTTCTTGTTGTTGTTGTTGTTGTTGTTGTTGATGTTGTGGCTGTTTTTGCTGTTGTTGTTGTTGTTGTTGTTGTGGTTGTTGTTGTTGTGGTGGTGGTGGTGGTCGTCTTCGTGGTGGTGGTGGTGGTCGTCGTCGTCGTCTTCGTTGTTTTTGTTGTTCTTGTTGTTGTTTATGTTGTTTTGGTTGTTTTTTTGTTGTTTCCATCGTTGTCGTCGTCGTCATCATCGTGTTTGTTGTTTTTGTTGTTATTGTCGTCGTTGTTGTCTCTGTTGTCGTTGTGGTTATTGTTGTTGTTGCTGTTGATATTGTCTCTGTTCTCGTTGTTGTTATTGGTGTTGTTTTTGTTGTCGTTGTTCTCGTCGTTGTCGCTGTTGTCGTCGTTGTTGTTGTTGTCGTCGTTGTCGCGTTGTTGCTGTTGTCGTCGTCGTCGTCGTTGTTCTTGTTGTTGGTGTTGTTATTGTTGTTGTGTTTGTTGTTGTTGTTGCGGTTGTTGTTCTTGTTGTTGATGTTGTTGTTGTTGTTGTTGTTGTTGTTGTTGTTGTTGTTGTTGTTGTTATTTTTGTTGTTGTTGTCGTCCACGTCATCGTCGTCCTCATTGTTTTTTTTGTTGTTGTTGTTGTCATTGATGAGGTTGCTGTCGTTCATGTTATTGTTATCGTTGTTGTTGTTGTTGTTGTTGTTACTGTTGTTGTTGTTGTCATTGTTCTCGTTCTTCTCGTCATTGTTGTCGTTGTCGTCGTTGTCGTTGTCGTCCTTGTTATTGTGGTTGTTTTTTGTTGTTCTTCTGATTGTTGCTATCACTGTTGTCATTGTTGTCGGTGTTTTTGTTGTTGTTGTTGTTGTCGATGTTCTCGTTGTTCTCATCATTGTCGTTGTTTTTGTCGTTATTGTCGTCTTCGTTGTTTTTGTTGTTGTTGTTGTTGTTGTTGTTGTTGTTGTTGTTGTTGTCGTTGTTGTCACTATTGTCGTCGTGGTTGTTGTTGTTCTTGTTGTTGCCATTGTTCTTGTCATTGTCGTTGTTGTCGTCGTTGTCGTCATCATCGTCGTCGTCGTCCTTGTTGTTGTTGTTGTTGTTCTTGTTCATGTTGTTGTTGTTGTTATTTATTGTGTTGTTGTAGTTGTTGTTGTTGTTGTCGTCGTCATCATCGTCTTAGTTGTGGTTGTTGTTGTTGTCGTTGTTCTTGTTGTTGTTTTCGTCGTTGCTGGCTCTTTTGTTGTTGTTCTCGTTGTTGTCGTCGTTCTTGTTGTTGTTGTCGTCATTGTCGTTCTTTTAATCATTGTAGTCGTCGTCGTCGTCGTTGTTGTTGTTTTTGTTGTTCTTGTTGTTGTTGTTGTTGTCGATGCCTTCATGATCTTCGTGGTCGTCCTCATCGCCATTGTTATTGTCCTTGTCGTCGTCGTTGTCATCATCACCGTCGTCGTCGTTGTTGTTGTTGTTGTGGTTGTTGTGGTTGTTGTTGTCGTCGTCGTCGTCGTCGTCGTGTTTGTTGTTGTTGTTCTTGTTGTCGTTGTTGTCTCTGTTTTCGTTGTGGTTATTGTCGTCATCGTTGTTGTTGTTGTTGTTGTTGTTTTCTCTGTTCTCGTTGTGGTTGTTGTTGTCGTTGTTGTCATTGTTCTCGTCGTTGTCGTGGTTGTCATCTTTGTCGTTGTTGTCGTCTTTGTCGTTGTTTTAATCATTGTAGTCGTCGCCGTCATCGTTGTTGTTATTTTTGTTATTGTCGTTGTTGTTGTTGTTGTTGTTATCGTGGATGCCGTCATGATCTTCGTGGTGGTCTTCGTCGTCATTGTTATTGTCCTTGTCGTCGTTGTCGTCGTCGCCGTCATTGTTGTTGTTGTTGTTGTTGTTGTTCTTGTTGTCGTTGTTGTCTCTGTTTTCGTTGTGGTTATTGTCGTTGTTGTTGTTGTTGTTGTTGTTTTCTCTGTTCTCGTTGTTGTTGTTGTTGTCATTGTTGTCGTTGTTCTCGTCGTTGTCGCGGTTGTCTTCTTGTCTTCATACTTATTGTTGTTGTCATTGTTGTCGCTGTCGTTGTTGTTGTCGTCGTCGTCGTTCTTGTTGTCGTTGTTGTTGTTGCTATCGTAGTTATCGTTGTTGTCGTTGTTGTCATTGTTCTCGTCATTGTCGTTGTTATTGTCGTTATCATCGTCGTCATCGTATTCACTGTCGTTTTCGTCGTCGTTGTTGTTGTTGTTGCTGTTGCTGCTGCTGATGTTGCTTTTGTTGTTGTTGTTATCGTCGTCACCGTCGTCATCGTCGTCGTCGTCGTCGTCGTTGTTGTTGTTGTTGTCATCGTCGTCGTTGTCGTCGTCGTCGTTGTTGTCGTCGTCGTCATGGTTCTTTTTGTTGTTCTTGTTCTTCTTGCTTATTGTTGTTTTTCTTGTCGTCGTCGTCGTCTTCATTGTTGTCTGTGTAGTCATTGTTGTTGTTTTTATCGTTGTTGTTGTTGTTGCTGTTGTCATTTTTCTCGTTGATGTTGTTATTGTGGTTGTTTTCGTTATTCTCATCATTATCATTGTTGTCGTCTCTGTCGTCGTCGTGGTTGTTGTTGTTGTTGATGATGATCATGATGATTATGTTGTTGTTGATGATGTTGTGGTTGTTGTTGTTGTTGTAGTTGTTTTTGTTGTTGTTACTGTCGTTGCTGGTTTGGTTGTATTAGTTGTTGTTGTTGTTATTGTTTTTGTCGTTGTCCTCGTCGACGTCGGCGTCGTTGTTTTCTTTTGGTTTTGTCGTTGTTGTCACTATTGTCGTTGTTGTCACTATTGTCGTTGTTGTTATTGTTATTGTCGTCGTTGTTGTTGTCGTCGTCGTTGTTCTTCTTCTTTTTCTTGTTGTTGTTGTTGTTGTTGTTGTTGTGGCTGTTTTTGCTGTTGTTGTTGTTGTTGTTGTGGTTGTTGTTGTTGTGGTGGTGGTGGTGGTCGTCTTCGTGGTGGTGGTGGTGGTCGTCGTCGTCGTCTTCGTTGTTGTTGTTGTTCTTGTTGTTGTTTATGTTGTTTTGGTTGTTTTTGTTGTTGTTTCCATCGTTGTCGTCGTCGTCATCATCGTGTTTGTTGTTTTTGTTGTTATTGTCGTCGTTGTTGTCTCTGTTGTCGTTGTGGTTATTGTTGTTGTTGCTGTTGATATTGTCTCTGTTCTCGTTGTTGTTATTGGTGTTGTTATTGTTGTCGTTGTTCTCGTCGTTGTCGCTGTTGTCGTCGTTGTTGTTGTTGTCGTCGTTGTCGTCGTTGTTGCTGTTGTCGTCGTCGTCGCCGTTGTTGTTGTTGGTGGTGTTGTTATTGTTGTTGTGTTTTTGTTGTTGTTGCGGTTGTTGTTCTTGTTGTTGATGTTGTTGTTGTTGTTGTTGTTGTTGTTGTTGTTGTTGTTGTTGTTGTTGTTGTTATTTTTGTTGTTGTTGTCGTCCGCGTCATCGTCGTCCTCATTGATTTTTTTGTTGTTGTTGTTGTCATTGATGAGGTTGCTGTCGTTCATGTTATTGTTATCGTTGTTGTTGTTGTTGTTACTGTTGTTGTTGTTGTCATTGTTCTCGTTCTTCTCGTCATTGTCGTCGTTGTCGTCGTTGTCGTTGTCGTCCTTGTTATTGTGGTTGTTTTTTGTTGTTCTTCTGATTGTTGCTATCACTGTTGTCATTGTTGTCGGTGTTTTTGTTGTCATTGTTGTTGTCGATGTTCTCGTTGTTCTCATCATTGTCGTTGTTTTTGTCGTTATTGTCGTCTTCGTTGTTTTTGTTGTTGTTGTTGTTGTTGTTGTTGTCGTAGATTTCCTTGTTGTCGTTGTTGTCACTGTTGTCGTCGTGGTTGTTGTTGTTCTCGTTGTTGCCATTGTTCTTGTCATTGTCGTTGTTGTCGTCGTTGTCGTCATCATCGTCGTCGTCGTCCTTGTTGTTGTTGTTGTTGTTGTTCTTGTTCATGTTGTTGTTGTTGTTATTTATTGTGTTGTTGTAGTTGTTGTTGTTGTTGTCGTCGTCATCATCGTCTTAGTTGTGGTTGTTGTTGTTGTCGTTGTTCTTGTTGTTGTTTTCGTCGTTGCTGGCTCTTTTGTTGTTGTTCTCGTTGTTGTCGTCGTTCTTGTTGTTGTTGTCGTCATTGTCGTTCTTTTAATCATTGTAGTCGTCGTCGTCGTTGTTGTTGTTTTTGTTGTTGTTGTTGTTGTCGATGCCTTCATGATCTTCGTGGTGGTCCTCATCGCCATTGTTATTGTCCTTGTCGTCGTCGTTCTCATCATCACCGTCGTCGTCGTTGTTGTTGTTGTTGTTGTGGTTGTTGTGGTTGTTGTTGTTGTCGTCGTCGTCGTCGTCGTGTTTGTTGTTGTTGTTCTTGTTGTCGTTGTTGTCTCTGTTTTCGTTGTGGTTATTGTCGTCGTCGTTGTTGTTGTTGTTGTTGTTGTTTTCTCTGTTCTCGTTGTGGTTGTTGTTGTCGTTGTTGTCATTGTTCTCGTCGTTGTCGTGGTTGTCATCTTGTCTTTATACTTATTATTGTTGTCATTGTTGTCGCTGTTGTTGTTGTTGTCGATGTTGTTGTCGTCGTTCTTGTTGTTGCTGTCGTAGTTATCGTTGTTGTCGTTGTTGGTATTGTTCTCGCCATTGTCGTTGTTATTATCGTTGTCGTCGTCGTCATCGTATTCATTGTCGTTTTCGTGGTCGTTGTTGTTGTTGTTGTTGCTGCTGTTGTTGCTTTTGTTGTTGTTGTTATCGTCGTCACCGCCGTCATCATCGTCGTCGTCGTTGTTGTTGTTGTCATCATCGTCGTTGTTGTCGTCGTCGTCGTCGTTGTTGTCGTCGTCGTCGTCGTTGTTGTCGTCGTCGTCGTCATTGTTCTTTTTGTTGTTCTTGTTCTTCTTGCTTGTTGTTGTTTTTCTTGTCGTCGTCGTTGTCGTCTTCACTGTTGTCGATGTTGTCATTGTTGTTGTTTTTGTCATTGTTGTTGTTGTTGCTGTTCTCGTTTTTGTCGTTGATGTTGTTATTGTCGTTGTTGTCATTGTTCTCATCATTATCGTTGTTGTCGTCTCTGTCGTCGTCGTGGTTGTTGTTGTTGTTGTTGTTGTTATTGATGATGATGATGATGTTGTTGTTGTTGATGATGTTGGGGTTGTTGTTGTTGTTGTGGTTGTTTTTGTTGTTGTTATTGTCGTTGCTGGTGTTGTTGTTTTAGTTATATTAGTTGTTGTTGTTGTTGTTATTGTTTTTGTCGTTGTCCTCGTCGGTATCGTCGTCGTTGTTTTTTGTTGTTGTTGTCGTTGATGAGGTTCTTGTCTTTGATGTTGCTGTTATCATTGTTGTTGTTGTTGTCGTTGGTCTCGTTGTTCTCGTCATTGTCATTGTTGTTGTCATCGTCGTTGTCGTCCTTGTTATTGTTGTTGTTTTTTGTTGCTATTGTTCTTGTTCTTGTTGTTGTCGTCGTTGTCCTCATCTTCGCTGTTGTTGTTTTTGTTGTTCCTATCACTGTTGTCGTTGTTGTCGGTGTTTTCGTTGTTGTCCATGTTTTCGTTGTCGTTGTTGTTGTCGATGTTCTCGCTGTTCTTATCATTGTCGTTGTTTTCGTCATTGTTGTTGTTGTTGATGATATTGTTGTCGTTGATGTCCTTGTTGTCGTTGTTGTCACTGCTGTCATCGTTGTCGCCATTGTTCTTGTCATTGTCGTTGTTGTCGTCGTCATCGTCGTCGTCATCCTTGTTGTTGCTGTTGTTGTTGTAGTTATTATTATTGTTGTTGTTGTTGTTGTGTTGTTGTTTTTGTTGTTATTGTTGTTGTTGTTGTTGACGTCATTGCTGGCGCTTTTGTTGTTGTGGTTGTTGTTGTTGTTGTTGTTGTTCTTGTTGTTGTCGTAATTGCTGGAACTTTTGTTGTAGTTATCGCTGTTGTCGTTGTTTTTGTTGTCGTTGTTCTCGTCATTGTCGTACCTTTAATCATTGCAGTTGTCGTCGTCGTCGTCATCGTCGTTGTAGTAGTAGTAGTAGTAGTAGTTGTTGTTGTTGTTGTTATCGTTGTTTTTGTTGTTGTTGTTGTTGTTGTTGTTGTTGTGGCTGTCGTCATCATCTTCGTGGTCGTCGTCATCATTGTTGTTGTTGTTGTTGTTGTTGTTGTCGTTGTTGTTGTTGTTCTTGTTGTCGTCGTCATCGTCTTGTTTGTTGTAGTTGTTGTTGTTGTTGTAGTTGTTGTTGTTGTTGTTGTTGTTGTTGTCGTAGTCCTTGTTGTCTTTGCTCTCGTTGTGGTTATTTTTTTGTTGTTGTTCTTGTTGTTGTTGCTGTTGTCTCTGTTCTCGTTGTGGTTGTTGTTGTCGTTGTCGTTGTTGTCGTTGTTCTCGTCGTTGTCTTCATACTTATTGTTGTTGTTGTTGTCGATGTTGTCGTCGTCGTTCTTGTTGTCGTTGTTGTTGTTGTTGTTGTCATAGTTGTCGTTCTTCTCGTCATTGTCGTTCTTATCGTCATTGTCGTCGTCGTCATCGTAGTCATTGTTTTTTTTCGTTGTCGTTGTTGTTGTTGTTGCTGCTGTTGTTGCTGATGTTGCGTTTGTTGTTGTTGCTGCTGCTGATGATGTTGCTTTTGTTGTTGTTGTTGTCGTTGTCATCGTCATCTTCGTTGTCGTCCTTGTTGTTGTAGTTGTCGTTTTTGTTGTTATTGTTGTTGTTGTTGTTGTTGTTGTTGTTGTCGTCGTCGTTGCTATCGTTGTTGTCGTCATCATCATAGTCGTCATCATCGTCTTCATTGTCGTCGTCTTCGTCTTCATTGTCATCATCGTTATCATCATCGTCATCGTCATGATCGTCTTCATTGCAGTCGTCGTCGTCATCGTCATCATCGTCGTCATCATCGTATTCATTGTTGTCGTCGTCGTTGCTGTTGTTGTCGTCGTCCTCGTCGTCATCGTCGTTGTTGTTGTTGTTGTTGTTTTTGTTGTTCTTGTTGCTGGTGTTGTTGCTGTTGTTGTTCTTGTTCTTGTTGTCGTGTTCATCGTGTTCGTTGTCGTTGTTGTTTTTCTTCTTGTCCTTGATGTTGTTGTTGTTGTTGGGGTCATCGTCGTCGTCGTCGTCCTCGTTGTTTTTTGTTGTTGTCATTGTTGTCGTTTGTCGGATTTCAGGCTCCGCAAAACCATGAGGAGTCGAACACAACGGCGTGTACGACGATCTCTCCTGGCTGAGCCTCACGTAGCCCGCTGCTCGATGGAAACGATGAAGGACTCACTCGAAGGTGAGGGTAGCACAGAACACAATAGTTTACCCAGGTTCAGGCCGCTGCGAAGCGTAAAACCCTACTCCTGCTTTTGGTGGATTGAGTCTCACGGAGGTTGGTGGATGAGCTAACACAGTGCTCTCGAGCCTCCGGAGGTCAAGTGGCTTGGTGTGTTGCACTTGGGTCACAATGAACCCCCCCTACCAAGTGTTCTACCCTTTCTATTACAGCGGAGGCCCGGGTCCTCTTCCCTCATAGCTTCGGCGGTGTCGGTGCACTAGAGACTGGGGTCCATTGTGCCCCATACTTGGGCACCGGCACCGGCGACGCCCCTGATGGCAGTGTACTGGGAAGAGCAGCAGAAAGGCTGTCCAAGACCCGCCGAGGCCACGTCGTTCCCTCACTTCGAGGGGCGTGCAGTACAAGGGCTCCTGACACAAGGCCCCGGCTAACCCTCCTTGCTGGGAAGATTCCCAAGGCCCCGACAAGCCCGCTTCGCCAGGAAGACTACCTGAAGAATAGCAAGATCCCGACAAGTTTCCCTTGCCGGGAAGGCTCGCATAGACTGGCAAGCCCCCCCCCCCCCCCCCCCCCCGCAACTATCCTTGCCAGGAAAGTGTTCAAGGCTCCCGACAAGCCCTCCTTGCCGGGGAGGTGACCAAGTCACCGTTGGAGGTTCCAGGCCAGCAAGCCCATGTTCCCTCTCCAGGTGTCCCCACCAGTTTCTACCACCATACGACCGCTCCAGCACATCCCTCGTGTGCCAGCACAAGGGCTAGGTGTCGCTTAACGTGGGTACGTGTCGCAACCATCTTGCGGCAGGTCACGGGTCAGACAAGACATTTACTGCCCCTGACACCACTCAAGAAGTAAAGCGGTGAACACTGCTCACTGTGCATCCCGTGAGCACGTTGTTGGTGACCCATTTGCCTATAAAAGGAGTTCCAAAACTCATTCTCAGGTGTTGAACATTTTGGGGATCAGAGACTACCTAATCACCTAATAAGTTACTGTAGCAAAACATCCCTAAAGTAAGCACACAATACAAACTATGCAGGAGTAGGGTCTTACGCGTCAAGCGACCCAAACCTGGGTAAAAAGGACCTTGCTGGTGTTGATCGCTAGTTCCGCTCTCGATGCGATACCTCTCTCTCCCCGACAAACGACCAAGGGACTCCTCGAGTTACCCATAGGTGTTCGTTTTCCCCGACATCTTTTGCGCGCGAGGTAGGGGAAGCTATGGTTGAGAGCTTCTTCGCGGATTCAAGCAAGCTCCGCGTCAGATCTTGGGAGATTGACCACACCACTGTGGTCCCTCGAAGCAGGGCGCAGCGGTGGTCGCTCTACTTCGCCACGACCTCCAAACGCCTGTGCGAGCGCCCTGCTGCACGAACGGAGGCTAGGAGGACGCAGACCTTGAGCTCGAAGGCATCAGGCTAACGCACCGATATGGGACAGTGCGCTGCTGTCGAGGGTGTGCCTAGGGGCTCCGGCGAGTCCTCCGGCGCATACTCCGACTGACGCACCTCCACAGAGAGGTGCATAGCCGTCGAGAATGCGCCTACGGGCCCCGGAACCCAGGCACGCACTTCAGCCAAACGCTCCCCCCGGAAGCATCATGTCTTCGCCAAAGGTGCGCTCGGGGGCTCCGTCAGCACGGCGAGGCAAAATAGGAAAGGAGCTATGCTGACGCAACCCCCCCTCCTATATGACAGTCGAGAACTGTCGGCAAATACCATGCCGGAGGGGAAGTTGCCGGAACAGTATAGTCTCCTGCTTGCCGAGGAGTTGAGGCCCCGGCGAAGGACCCAATAGCCGCGAGGAGAAGTGCCGCGGCACGACAGATAAGTGATAAATATTTCAGATGAGATTTCAGAGTAGATAGGTTGTTCCCTTTCTAGAAGATCCCAAACATTGTTTGAGAAACCTACACGTAGATGGAACCTTGTCAAGATCAGTGCGCCTTAGTTCTGTTTTGAACTAGTTCAACGACCTGAATGGCCACAGAGTGCCTTCTCACTGTTTCGAACCTGCTCAACAGTCTATGTGACTACGTAGCACCTTATTTCGCCTCGAGCCGCGCACGACGATCTAATGGTTGCACTGAGTGCAGCAAGGAGCCTTGCCGGTAATGACCCCTCAAGCGAATTGCTAAGGATCCGTTCCTCAAAGCACTCGCGTCAGGACCAGTCGCGCGGGCAAGCTTTCGGAAAATGCAAAAGGCGTATCATTCAAGGAGAAGGATCACACGCAAGGGAAACAACACTTCATTCGTTTGTTTGAAATAAACTCAGACATATTACATGAATGATTTTTTCTACTATAACCTATCACACTGTCTTTCGGCAAGGGACATGCTCGTCGGACAGAAGTGCAAGAAGACAAAAAGCCAGACGACCCCCGTTGCAACCCAGGCTAGGTTCTCTTGGACCAGCACTACGCGGAGGAGAATGAGGGTGGAAGAGAGGGCGACCCAAGGGATGAAGAAGCCAGAGCCCACGATCACACCTCCTCAAAGACAAGGTGTCGATGCGGGCTCCTGCAGAGTAACCCGACTTGGCAGGGAAAAAGCGTGAGCGGGCCTCGGCGGCAGGGTCGATAGTTAGTCGGAGCTCGGGGAGTCGTACTCCCACCTAGGCCGCCGAGATCCTGACGTGCCAAGGGGGCCACTGTCGTCGTTGTCCTCCTCGTTGCTATCACTCGAGGAGCGACATTCGGCGCCGCTCGAGCTCTCTTCGCAGCAGCCGAGATGCACACCTCAACGCCCATAAAACTTGACGGATTGCATATTATCTTCCGCTAGCCTCAAGCGGAGGATATGCCAATCCTTGAGGCTTCGGGCGCGGGCGAAGGCTTTCCAGCCCCTCCCGAGCAACATGGAGCGGCGCTTCGGGTACTCCGCGTGCACATGCATTGCGCCGTGGGAGCAACCGTATGCGTGCAACCACAAGACAGGGGGCTTGGGAGCCTCCATCGCCCTAGCAAAAGGGCGAGGGAGATGCAAATGGCCCCGCGGGGCGCCATGCAGCTCCACGACGAACTCCAGCGCCGTCCCGTCCGACTGCCCGCCAAGCACGGGTGAAGACGGAGGTGCTGGAGTAGCACTCCGCCTCCCCCAGCAACGGCCTCCGCGGCGACTGCTGCTCCTCGCCCCTCCGCCACCACGGACGCTCGTGCCGCACTCCACAGCTGCACCCGCAGAAGTTGTGGCATGATCCGAGTGGGATCCACTTGACGCCATGGCGTCCGATGGTGGCCTCCCTCGTCCCCTAGCCATGGTTAGGGGCGAGCGCCACCTGGAGCCGGAAAAGATTCTACATATGCAACGTAGGGGTGGTGGATGTTCCATGAGCTGATGGATGTGCAAAAACCCCTCGCAAAGTCCCTAATTTATAGGGCGAGGCGCGGGGGGCGAGCTCCCCTCACTCCAGAAACCGCCGCTCCTCTCTCCTAATCACCCATGATCACGGGCGAATAGGGAACCGCCCTGCTGCACCAATGCATGCGGGGGCAGATCATTATTGGAACGAACGCCACTTTCCTGACCTTTACTACACATCCTTCACGCGTGGCAGTAACGCGTCGGGAGGTGTGGAGGCTACTATGCGCGCACTTCTCCACCTCGCGTGTTTGATGCGCGACATGGGGAAGGGCCGCTCGCAACCGCTCCAAACCTACGGAGTCCCATGGTGAGGAAGGCATGCACTACTTTTGTCCTAGCCCAGCAAAGCCCCGCGCGCGTGTGTGGACTAGGCCTGGGGGCTCCTGTCGGTGCACTACAGACCAGGGTCCCTTGTGCCCCAGACTTGTGGAAGGGCATCGGCAACGCCCCTGATGGAAGTGTACCGGGAAGAGCAGAAAAAAGGCAGCCCAAGACCCGCCGAGGCCACGCTCTTCCCTCACTGCCAGGGGCGTGGAGTACAAGGTCTGCAAACGCAAGGCCTCGGCAAGATCTCCTTGCCGGGAAGGTTCCCAAGGCCCTGGCAAGTCCGATTCGCCGGGAAGACTACCCGAAGAATAGCTTCAGACGGGCGAGCCCCCCGGCAAGCCCTCCTTGTCGGGATAGTGTTCAAGGCCCCTGACAAGCCCTCCTTGTCGGGGAGGTGACGAAGTCATCCGATGAAGGCTCTAGGCCAGCAAGCCCCTGTTCGATCGCCAGGTGTCCCCACCAGTTTCTACCACAATCTGACAGCTGCAGCACATCCCTCGTTTGCCCTAACAAGGCCCTCGTTGTCGGGGGGATGACCAAGTCACCTGGCTGCCGGTGAGGATAAAACTATGCAGGAGTAGGGTTTTACGCGTCAAGCGGCCCGAACCTGGGTAAAAAGGACCTTGCCGGTCTTGATCGCTAGTTCCGCTCTCGTTGCCATACCTCTCTCCCCGCCAAATAAACAAGGGACTCCTCGAATGTACCTTAGGTGTTGGTTTTCCCCGACAGGCGGGAAGGGATCCCACAACGGCCAATTTTAAAGGGGGACAGGGGAACATGCGCCCCTGCCCAAAGGTGTTCTTCTCATGCAATGTACTTGCCCGCGCTGTCGGAATGGTCCCGAGGATGACGTTTACCCTACTGGCGGGCGGCGGCGGCTTCGTTGCACCAGAAGGGAAACCTTTGGAAGTTGCCTTTGGAACCCTCGTACACTCCCACCTCCTTTGCACTAAAGGGAAACTGCCTCGTCGTGCCCTCTACTGCTCGCTTGTCCTTTCCCGGCGTCACCCTTATCTCCTGAGGCCTGGCCTTGCCTCGGAATGTCCCCCGCTCCGGAGGGGTCCGGAGGAGGTCCCCGGCGGGTCCTGATGCTGCTCCTCCTCGCGAGGGCCTTCCCGGGTGACGTCGCACTACTTGATCTTGGGTTGGTGAAGCGGGCCATTCCTAGGCCGCACGCAGGCAGGTCTGGGTACCCCCATTCCCAGAATACCGACAGTAGTCCCCGGGCCCAAGGCGCACTTGGGATGGCTTCCTGGCGGAGGCTTGAGGGTGGCCCTAAGCGTCGCGGGCCATAAACACCTGTGGGCCGGGCCTTTAAAATGGTGAGCCCGTCCTCTCCGTGCAGCATCTCCTAACCTACGTCTGCCAACCGTCTCCGTCCCCTCTCCATTCCGCCGCCGGCTCTTCCTTCTATCGATCCAGCCACCGGTTCTTCCTCTAACCCATACGCGTCAAGTCGTTGTTGCCTTGTTCCCTCTATCCTGCCTTGGAAAGGGGGGAAATGTGGAGTCTCGTGGGGCCTGACCGTCCCGGCGGCGCCCTGGCCCACGTTGGAACGGTCGACGGTGGTGAACCTTGAGGGTTTGAAGAATGTTCCGCTGGTAGTTGTTGCTGACTCAATGAGTGGGGGGGCCACCCAGATCTGGTCGGGCTCATGGCCTTGGAGGGAGAGGTCGTCCCCTACGGTTCCTCTCCATTCCCACACCCTCATTTTTGGTGGACTGCCGCCATTCTCGGGCTTCATCAATGGAGTGATTTCGCATTACCAGATCCATGCGCTCCACCTTGACCACCGTTCTCCGGTCCTCCTCTCAGCCTTACCGTTCTTTTGCGTGGCTTTTGTTGGCGTTACTCCTTCCGTGGCATTGATCCGCCATTTCTTCTCCCTTCAGTTGATCTCTGAGGTGCAGTGCTCCGTGTGCGCGTCCTTGAGAACTGTTGATGCAACAGCCCTCGGGGTCGTATACGCTGAGCTCCTCCCCGAAGCGGATGTGTTCCGGGGGTAGTTGGTGTAGGTTGAGAATGCTGAGGCAAGAGCTCTGTTCCAACCTCCATCGACCCCCGCGACACGAACCGGGGGTGGGAGCGTGAAGAGCTTAGTGACCCCTGGCTCGCGCCGGTCTTCATCTGGCTGGAAAATGTGAGGCATGCGGGGGTGACGATGGCGCGAGTTTAGTTGTCAACCGATTACTCCCCTCCAATGCCACTCCCGCCCCTGAGGGGGAAAGGCGTTCCCCAGAGGCCGCTCCCCCCGGGGTTCGTCCCTCCAAATACCCTCGTTGTGTTGTTACCCCCATGACCAGGGTGGGCAGGGCGCCGCCGCCCGTCCTGCCGGCTCTAGCTTCACGTCAAGGCGGGGTTGGTGGTGGTGATCGGTCTATGGTGGAAAGCGCTTCACCCACATCCGAGTTTCGCTCGTGGGCCGCCGAGTCCCCCCGCTAGGTCGCTCCTGCCGGTTGGAAGAGGAGGTTTCCTGAGGGCGGCCTCCCCCCGGCGAGAGGGCCTCCGGCCAGGAAGAAGTGGATGGCCATTGATGAGCAAGCACCTGTGTTCCCGTCGTCCTTCCTTTATGCGCTTATCTTCTGAACCGTTTTTGCTTCACATTTCACTTCGGCTGCCGGGGAGGCGGATTTGCACCGCCTGCTCCGAAGGTCACCGGGCATCCCGAGGCCTCTTCTCTTGCACTCAACTAGGCTCGGTCTCCTGATCCTCATGCACGTGTCCCCCCTCCTCATGCGGTCTTTTTTGGTGGCGGCCGCCGGTACTTCGGCTGGAAGCCTATCCCCTCGCCTGTGGCCCCCTTCTGGAGCCATGACGTGCCTTCCATTTGGACCCTTTCAGTATGGAGATGAGGGGCACCGTGGGTCGCTCAATGCCGATGAAACGGCCTCACGGGAGCCCCCAGCTCTCGGGCTTGGACTTGGGCCGGGTGATTCCTTGCGCGCTTCTCTTGCTCACCGTATGGGAGGCGAGGACCCCTGCTGGCTTCTGTAGGTTGTCTTGGGTTCGACTACCGCACCATGGGGCTTGCTCCGCACCGCTGCAGATGCGCTTCGACGTCTGGGGCGGTGCTTGCCAGTCATGAAGCCCGCAGGGAAGTTGGGTGCCGATACCTTGCATCGGGGTGGTGCCAGCTTGAGTTGGTTGTGAACCTCTTCCGCATGCAGCGGCAGGGCGCTCGCGCAGAGACGGAGGCATCCCTCCCTATAGAGGTAGAATCCCTCGAGCACGCTCTCGCTGAGGCTCATGACGCTGATTGTCGGCGCAGGGCCTCACCGCCACTGGGAGCTTTGCGCCCTCATCACCCATCTTTAAGAACAAGCTCCGCCGAGGGCCTCCCTCGAGGGCCCGCCGGCGGAGTCCTTCCACGCCGGTTCTCGAGCATCCGCCTACTTGCTGGTGCTTGTAGAGGTGGAGCAGTGCCTGGAGCAGGAGCATCTGGAGATGAGGAAGCGCCAGTTGTCGCTTGCCGAGGAATCCCTTGCCTCTCGTGAAACGACGCTTCGGGAGGAGATAGACAAGTGGGTGGCGGAGGCTCGACTTTCCCTTCTTCTCCATTACCGTGCGAAGTTGAGGCTCCAGGAGTCCCGCTTCCTAAAGCACCGTGGCTGCCTGCAAGATTAGGTCATTGCCCTCCGGAGAAGGCTGGATCAGAAAGTGCAAAGCCGACAGGCCGCGCTGGACGCGCAGGCCACTGCCGAGGGTAAACTGTCTAATATCTGCAAACAAGTGAAAGGCACGGCTTCCCTTGTTGGAGATGCTTCGGAAGAGGCAGACCATGCTAGCAACCTTCAACTTGAGCGCTCCAGGATGTTCCGGTCCCTCGAGCAGAGGGCTTCTCGCGCTCTTAGCGACATCTGTGGAAAAAAGCGTCTCCGGTCCACTGATTCCCGACGACTCCAAGTTCTTGGGATTTTTCTACCGCGTCATGGATTATCTTGAGGCGGGCGCCGAGAAGGCCCTTGCGCTTGGGGAGGAGAAGATCCGCGACCTTTTGGGTAAGCCCGCCTCGGGCGTCTTCAACCACCTCCTTCACCTCGACCCCGACTTTGACTTTGCTTCGGTGTTGGTCGGTGCCAAAGACGATCCGAGCCCTGGCCGAATGGGTCGATGTTCATGTGGAAAGCCTGGTGACAAGGCTTGCTCCAGAGGGCCGTGGCGTGGCCTTTGATGACGTCGAGTCCTTATGATTCACAGCCTCGTCCTCTTGATAGGTCCATGTGTTAAGTTTAACAACAACTAGGTCGTGTGTCGTGGGTACCTTTTAACATTTTCCGTGATGACGAGGAATGTGCGACGCTTCCATACTGGCCGCGACTATTGCCAGCGTGTGATGTCGCCATGCTCATGATTTCTCCTACAAGCGTGAGCTTGTTCGTGGTGTATCCTTCCTGCTTTTGGGGCGATTTGAAGACCCTTTCGGCACTCTGGGTCTGCAGTTCCCAGTCCCGCGCATTTCCCTGTCGCCGTGTGGTGCAACCCGTTACAAAGGTTTCTCCTCACAAGGCAAAGCACTGGCGCCCTAGGTGGTCGAGTGGCTTTGTGACCAGTGACGCCCCTGAGGAATGCTGCTCAGGAGCCACCTTTGACACTCAAGCCACTCTACGTCGTCAGGCCCCAGTCCTGCACATTTCCCCGCAGCCGCGAAGCTCGGGCTTCACAGGGCGGGGCCCCACCACTCCCGGCACCGACCGGATCTCCCGGACGTCGCCAACAGTGGCGAGTGGCATTATGACCTGTTAAGCTCCTGAGGCGCAGCCCAGGAGCCCCATTTCTGGCGCTCGAGCGATTCCGCATTTTGCCTCTTTTTGCGATTGCATCGGTAGAACTTGAGACCTCCCAAGGTTCCCGCGAAACACCAATCAGAGCAAAAGGGGAAAGAGAACATGCGTTTGCCAAAGCGAGATAACATAGAAACAAAATCCCCGCCCTTCTTTTCTTTTCAAAACATCAAGTAGAGAAACCTGCAAGTCGTCGACATCTCAGGATACAACATAAAGGGAAATGCCCTAGTGGGCCTTAACTTAAAACGCAATGACCAAACGAGAAAAAGCCGCGTCTGGCATCCTAGCTATTCACCGCCTCCTTCTCCCCCGATCGCTGACCTTAGGGCATCCAATAGGCGTTGGTTGGACCCCTTCCGCGTCCTTGGGGGGCCCTGGGCGTATACAGCCTCGGCTCGTTATTACATGAGAGTGTCATGGTGGGTTGTATATGGGAGGTCACGAGGATTCTTTGGCCTCGCGAGTGTCCCTACCCCCAAGGCATTAGGTGCCTGATTCCGGAAGTCATTGGGGGACTGTGTTGACCCTCCGTCTTCTCCACTAGGCGTGGTGTGGACCCATTCCGCGTCCTCGGGGGGCGCTGGGCGTATACAGCCTCAGCTCGTTATTATGTGAGAGTGTCATGGGATGAAGTAGGTTCCGGAAGATTGAAGGACGATGCAGGGTCGATGCAGAGGTGGCGTCGGCGCGTCGCAGGGGCGGCGCCGAGGTGTTACGGGTTGTTGCGGTGCCCGGGGATGCGGGCCCCATGGGCGTGCACCCCGCTCGCGGTCCCCGGGCTTGTAGCAGCGTGGCGTGTCCCGCCCTGAGCGATTCCTCGAGCGAGGGGGGAGCTCCCCGCGCCCATCGGCCGGAAAACTCGCCCACGTGCTGAATACATCGGGCGATGCCCCAGCGCGCCTCGCTGCCCCTCCCCCCTTCCCCCCCCCCCCCCCGAGTTCCCTGACTCGTACCCTGGGCCGCACCCCCAGCCAGGCTAGCCCAGCCTAAGGGCAGTGACGGGTACCCGAATACCTGTTGTTAACCGAACGATGCCTGAACCGGTGACATGGGCGTGTGTTCCACCCTCCGTCCCCAAGTGGGCGTCGCGCGCCCTGGAGGCGGGGGCGGGTATACCACCCTCAGTCCCTAGGTTGGGATCGTCTGGCCCGAGAACATGGGCGTATATTCCACCCTCAGTCCCCAGGCTGGGTCCCCTCGACCTGGACATGACGGTGCGTCCACCCTGTCCAAGGCGAGAGGTCCCCGGTGCCCAGACCCAGACATCTGACTAGGGCAGCTCCCAACCAGCAGGTGCACCCAGCAAGTGCACCTGCGCTGGGCGGCCTCGTGAAGCCACCCCCACGAATCACCCCCATGGCGTTGTTCATACCTGTTCGTGCTAAGGCTGTCCGTGGGGTCATGCTCGTGCCTCCTGCTCTAGTGACGGTTCGCGTGGTCTCCTCTGTGGCTCGTAGGTGTGCCGAATAGTTGTCGTCAGACCGTGTGACCCCCGAGGGTTGATGTAGTCGAGCCTTCGGTACTGCCTCCCCCGTGAAGTGCGTCGGGGAACGCTGGGTGACGTCCTCCCAGCGGGGCCGAGTCTTGCACCCCCATCTGCTCCCGCCGGAACTCAAGTAGGGGTGAGCCCAAATGGAGGTTTAGGGCGCGCCCGCGTAGTCCTCCCATTGAAAGCCCTGGCGAAACGGGCTGTCGGACACGGTTCAAGAGGGACCAAGGTCGGGCTTCGCCTGCGGCGAAGACCCTGAGGTGGCGCGCGTGACCTCCGGCGCAACGCTAACTTGCGGTGCGCTGGCGCCTGAGCTCGTACACCACCAGCAGCGCATCATGCCTGTGCGTCGGGTGCTAACAAGCTCGGACGAGGGAAGAGTCCAGCAGGACGCGTGGAAGGGTCAGGGCGGTGCAGGGATGCTACATGGTTGGTGAAGATGGCAACCCTAGGCGCCTGCCGGAGGCCTGTCCAGCATGGACGTCCGCCATCAAGTTGGTGGGATGCAGCTGGGTGTCGTGGCCCCCGCACCGTCCGCGCCACATGGGCAGCCCGCCTCTCCGCACGGACTCTTCGTTTCCCCGTCGTGGGCTCGTTCAATTTTGGTGAGCCGAACCTTGGGAGAGACCTCGATACGCCCCCAACCTAACGCGCCAAATTTCACATTTCGGGCTCTGCAAAACCCTAAGGAATCGAACACACGATCTCTCCTCGCTCAACCTCACCTAGCCCGCTACTCAATGGAAACGACGAAGGACTCACTACAAGGTGAGAGTATCATAGAACAAAACTGTATACCCAGGTTCGGGCCAATGCGAAGCGTAAAACCGTAGTCCTGCTTTTGGTTGATTGCCTCTCACGATGTTGTTGTTATTTTTTGTTGTTTGTTGTTGTTGTTGTTGTTGTTGTTGTCGTCGTCGTCGTCTTCCTTGTTGTTGTTGTTGTTGTTGTTGTTGTTGTCGTTGTTGTCGTTGTTGTTGTTGTCGCTGTTGTCGTTGTTGTTGTTCTCGTCATTGTCGTTCTTGTCATCATTGTTGTTGTCGTCGTTGTTTTTTGTTGTTGTTGTTGTTGTTGTTGTTGTTGTTGTTGTTGTTGTTGTTTTCGTTGTGGTTGTTGTCGTCGTCGTCATTGTTGATGTTGTTGTTGTTGTTGTTGTGGTTATCGTCATCGTCTTCATGGTCATCATCGTCATCGTCCTCATCATCATTGTTGTCATCGTCATTGTTGTCATTCTTGTTGTTGTTGTTGTTGTTGTTGATGATGATGTTGTTGTTGTTGTTGTTGTTGTTGTTGTTGTCGTCGTTGTCGTCATCGTCATCGTCGTGTTTGTTGTTGTTGTAGTTCTTGTCGTCGTTGTTGTCTCTATTGTCGTTGTGGTTATTGTTATTGTTGTTATTGTTATTATAGTCTCTGTTCTCATTGTGGTTGTTGTTTTCGTTGTTGTCGTCGTCGTCGTCATCCTTATCGTTGTTGTTGTTGTTGTGGTTGTGGTTGTCGATGTTGTCGTCATCATTCTTGTTGTTGTAGTTGTTGTGGTTGTCGTAGTTGTCGTTGTTGTCATTGTTCTCGTTGTTGTCGTCGTTGTCGTTGTGTTCGTCATTGTCATTGTTGTTGTTGTTGTTGTTGTTTTTGTTTTTAATTTTTGTTGTTGTTGTTGTTGTAGTAGTAGTTGTTGTTGTCGTTGTTGGCACTTTTGTTTTTCTTGTCGCTGTTGTCGTTGTTGTTGTTGTTGTTGTTGTTCTTCTTGTTGTTGTTGTTATTGTCGTTGTTCTCGTCATTGTCATTCTTTTCATCATCGTTGTTGTCATCGTCGTCGTCGTCGTCGTTGTTGTTGTTGTTGATGTTGTCGTAATTGTTGTTGTGGTGGTTGTCGTCCTGGTCTTCGTGGTCGTCGTCGTGTCATCATCGTTATCGTCCTTGTCGTAGTTGTCGTCGTCATCCTTGTTGTTGTTTATTGTTGTTATTGTCGTTATTGTCGTCGTTGGCGTTGTTCTCGTCATTGTCGTTGCTATCATCGTGGTCGTCATAGTCATTGTAGTAACTATCGTTGACGTCGACATCATCGTCGTTGTTGTTGTTTTTGTTGTTCTTGTTCTGGTTGCAGCTGCTACTTTAGTTGTTGTTTTATGGTCGTCATCGTCCTCGTCCTCATCATTGTCATCGTTATTCTCGTCATCATCGTGGTTGTCGTTTTTGTTGTTGTTGTCGTCGTCGTCGTCGTTGTTGTTGTTGTTGTTGTTTTTGTTGTTGTTGTTGTTGTTGTTGTTGTTTCTATTGTAGTAGTTGTTGTTGTCGTTGTTGTTCTTATTGTTGTCTTCGTTGTCGTCGTCTTCGCTGTTCATGTTGTTGTTGTTGTTGTTGTTGTTGTTGTTCTTCTCGTCGTTGTTGTTGTTGTTTTTGCTGTTCTTGTTGTTGTCGTTGATATCGTTTTTGCCGCTGTTGTCGTTGTCGTCGTCGTCGTTGTTGTTGTTGTCGTTGCTACCGCTTTTGTCGTTGTTGTCGTTGTTGTCGTTGTTCTCGTCCTTGTCGTTGTTTTCGTCATTGTCATCGTCGTCGTCGTCGTCGTTGTTGTTGTTGTTATTGTTGTTGTCCTTGTTGTTGTTGTTTTTGTTGTTGTTGTCATTGTTGTTGTTGTTGTTGTTGTTTTTGTTGTTGTTGTTGTTGTTGTCGTTGTTGTTGTGTCTATTCTTGTTGTTGTGGTTGTCATCGTCGTCTTCGTAGTCGTCGTTGTCATCGACATCGTTGTTGTCCTTGTCCTTGTTTTCGTCGTTGTCGTCCTTGTTGTCGTTCTTGTTGTTATTGTTGTTGTTGCTGTGGTTGTTGTTGTCATCATCGTCGTCGTCATCATTGTTGTCATCATCATTTTCGTATTCATTGTTCTTGTTGTTGTTGTTGTTGTTGCTGTTGTTGCTCTTGTTGTTGTTGTTGTTGTCATTGTTGTCGTTGTTGTCGCTATTGTCGTTGTTTTTGTTGATGTCGTTGTTGTCGTTGTTCTCGTCATTGTCGTTGTTATCGTCGTTGTCGTCGTCGTCATCGTAGTCATTGTCATTTTCGTGAGCGTCGTCGTTGTTGTTGTTGTTGTTGCTCCTACTGTTGGTTCTGTTGTTGTTGTTGTTGTCGTCGTCGTCGTCATCGTCGTCGTCGTCGTCGTTGTTGTTGTTGGTGGTGGTGGTGGTGGTGTTGGTGGTGGTGGTCGTGTTGTTGGTGTTGTTGTCGTTATTCTCATCATTGTCGTTGTTGTCATCATCGTCATCGTCATTGTTGTTGTTGTTGTTGTTGTTGCTGCTGTTGTTGTTATCATTGTTGTTGTTTTTGTCGTTGTTGTTGTTGTTGTTGTTGTTGTTGTCGGTTTTGTCGTTGTTGTTATTGTTGTTGTTCTCGTTGTTCTCATCATTATCGTTGTTGTCATCTCTGTCGTCGTCGTCGTCATCGTGGTTGTCGTTGTTGTTGCGGTTGTTGTTGTTGTCGTCATTGTCGTCTTCGTTGTTGTTGTTGTTATTGGTGCTGTTGTTGTTGTTGTTGTTTTTGTTGTTGTTGTCGTTGTTGCTGTTGTTGTTGTTGTTTATGTTGTTGTTGTTGTTGTTGTTGTTGTTATTGTCGTCGTCGTCGTCGTGGTCATCGTCTTCGTTGTTGTTGTCGCTGTTGTTGTTGTTGTTGTTATTGTTGTTGTTGTTGTTGTTGTTTTCATCATCGTCGTCTTCGTTGTTGTCTTTGTTGTTGTTGTTGTTATTGTTGTTGTTGTTGTTGTTGTTGTTTTCATCATCGTCGTCTTCGTTGTTGTCTTTGTTGTTGTTGTTGTTGTTGTCGTTATTGTTGTTGTGGTTGTCGTCGTCGTCGTCTTCATTGATGTTGTTGTTGTTGTTGTTGTTGTTGTTGTTGTCACTGTTGTCATTATTGTCGCTGTTGTCATTGTAGTTGTTGTTATTGTTCTTCTCGTTGTTCTCGTCATTGTCGTCGTTGTCGTTGTTGTCGTCGTTGTCGTCGTCATCCTTATGGTTGTTGTTGTTGTTGTTGTTGTTGTTGTTGTCGTCGTCGTCGTCATCGACGTCGTCGTTTTCATCGCCGTCATCATCATCGTCATCATCGTCGTCGTTGTCATCATCATTATCGTCTTCTTTGTTGTTTTTTTGTTATTGTTGTCGATGATATCGTTATTGTCGTTGTTGTCATTGTTGTTGTTGTTGTCATTGATGTCGCTGTTGTCGTCGTCGTCTTCATTGTTCTTGTTGTCATCGTCATCGTCATCGTCGTCGTCGTCATTGTTCTTGTTTTTTTGTTCTTGTTGTTGTTGTTATTGTTGATGTTGTTGTTTTCGTCGTTGTCGTCGTCAGTGATCGTTTTATTGTTGTTGTTGTCGTTGTTGTCATTGTTGTTGTTTTTGTC
>NC_058521.1:283659171-283666671 GCF_904849725.1 Hordeum vulgare subsp. vulgare | reverse complement strand
TAAAATGTTCTCTCTTTTTCATTTATACGTTTTTCTTCTTTGTTTTTTAAAAAAACAAAAAAAGTTGTTCGTTCGGAAAAAATATAGATCCATAGGAGCATCCAAAAATCATCTATTTCGGGTTAATCAATCTTATGGTTTAACTAGATTTATTAAATAAAAAAAATTCTTCTCTTCGGCGGGATTTCTCGAAGTCGTCTCCTCATTGGAATTAATTTCTTACTCCGCATTCTAAAGGTATTTTTCTTCGTAATTTTTTTACTCCCGTAGTTTATTATTTCTAGACTAGTATTCCTACACTAGTATACGGTAGAGTAATTAGATATATTATTTAGTCTTGGTATTTACACATTAGTACTAGAATTCTTTTAGACATAGCACTTTTCTTCCGTAAAACAGCTTGGCCCTCATTTTTCAAATAGCCATAACTTTTTACTCGTTGATCCGAATTAGATGAAACCAACGCCTAGAGTTTCGTCTTGATCCCACCTATCCTGTGAACCTATCATATCAAGTTTTTGAAATTTTCAAATTTCGAAATTTGTTCATATTCATATTCAAACTTCTTTTGATCATATCTTTTTATCCGTAGCTCCGTTTTAGATGAATCCAATTGCGCCGGATTCGTATCAAAGTAATCTTCAAATTTGTATCATTAGTTTTAACTTTTCAACTATAATTTTGATCAAATCAGATTTATCTATTAGTGCCCAAAAGTGTTCACATCGTTCTAAGCCGATTCAATGTTATATTGAAGTATTTGTATCTTTTGATCCGCTAGTTCAAATCTAGTAATTTCTTTTTCTACACGCTCATATTGATCTCCTATATCCAGTAGCATCATTAGTTTCGACCTTTGAACATTATAAATTTGAGCGATTCAAATTTATATTCGAACATTCATTTGATCTTATCTTGTAAATCGTACCACCTTTTCAATTGATTCCTTTTACCCCTAAACACTCATGTCATATATTTTTGTACATAACCATCATACTTAAGTTCAACTTCTCTTGACCTTTTAAATGCAAATTCAATTCATACTTCAATTCGCTATAACTTGCGTTGTAGTGCTCCATTTCAAGAAATTATTTATACAAATAAATTCTAATGCCTTATTCTATTTGTCAAACAACATTCATGTTGTTCTCCCAATATTTTTGAACATCTCCCATAGTGTATGCAAGTCCAGCTTATATAGCAATGGTTCCTTGTCCATTAACTCTTTTTATCTCATTCATGCACCTTCACTTTACAACACACTTAGGACCTTTTTATTAAACCTTAGTACGTTGTTATTTTTGCACCAAGACATGCTCTGTTCTCATGTTCTCTTGGTTCTTCCTTTTTGGCATGAATGTTTATTGAATGCTATTTGTTTACGATAGATTGCTCGGAGTGTGGCGAGTAGAATTATCAGGATTATGAGAGCGACTATCTTCATCAAGTAATACTAGGCAAGTCACTTTGATCATACTATCACCTATGTTTTATGCATCGTAGTTCTACCATCCTATTCCCAATTGCATGCTGCTTAGGTACTTGGAAATTTTAGTATAGATTGTAGTATCATGTGGTAGGCACAGAACAACCCCGATACTTGGCCCCGGGACGACAAATTTCATATTGCTATGCTTGAGTAGACGGGAATTCGGTTGAGTGCATAACACGAGTGATGCGAGGTTGATTAAATAATCAAGACCGGTTAAGACAAGATTTTCAAGACCTCGCACGCAATGCAACTCTGGGTGAAGGACGGTTGATTGGCTCCTTGGAGAACCCAGTGGATGACCCGGGATGCTAGAGAGGCCATGACATCCTGCGGAAAGCTTCACCCAGGCTCAAAGAGACGGACAGATATTTTCAAGACCCAAGGTTTACCTGCACAGCCACAAGTCATTATGGGCTCTGGCTTGGTTGGACAACGCGGCGACTGTGGACAGGCGGTGCTAGCAGATGTAGACGAACGGTAGGAATGGATGGGCACCGACAGGGATTCAGAGGGACCCGTTGAAAGACCTTGTTTTGATCATCCGGTCTTCAAACACCCTGAAGTGCGAGGACATACACGGAGGCGATCAAATCTTGTGGGGAACGTGTGCAAAACTCTGCAGAGTACTCAAACCTAATCGCCTAGCCGTGTCCACGGTCATGGACAACTTGAGCCAAAGGAACTGAAGTTATCTGAAATTCTCAACACAAATAACAATATTGATGTGGGAATTATTGATAACTCGGGTACCAGAATTGGTTGGCGGAACCATCTCGTTAACAACCAACAATGTAGTAACATTTTGCTTTTAGCCCTCTGTTGATGTAGGAGAAAACTTGATTTTTCGCTAAAAACTTATAGCCCCACCTACCATATATGCATATAGTATAGATGATTACTTTTCACCCCTCTCTTATGTGACTTGCCGGCATATTCAATATGCTGACCTACACGGCTGCAACGCCTTATGTTGTAGATATTTTTCTTCGACGAGTAAGAGTACGATTCAGGGTTACGGTCTACACTCAACTTGCCGTTGGTGTTTATTGGGACTCTAGTCCCTTGACTACTTCCGCTGAGATATTTAAGGTATATATCAGTTTTACGCTATTTACATGTGATTGCACTTTGATATATACATTGAGGTACTGTGTGTGCCAGCATACTGATCCAGGGATGGCACAGAAACACAGAGGATTGACTCGTTTTGAGTCGGGTCGCTACAGAAATGGTATCAGAGCACATGTTGGCTGTAGGACGTGACCCTAGAAACTGGAAATCTCTTAGAAAAGGATCTCTCTAAAATTTTATTTCCAAGAAACACATTTTACTTCTCATCTCATCTGGTTTCATCAAACGTTCTCTCTCACCTCCAATAGTTAGATAATACCCTTACCCCTTTGACCACATGAAGGATTAACTGAGTCCCACTTCAAAGTAAAGAGGATTTCATCATGCATTGAAGAATTGAAGCTGCACCAATTGAAGACTCTCAAGACCTGCAGAATTCGAAGACCCCGAAGCGTTTGAATATTTATATGACCATTAGAAGTCCAAACCCCTGTTATATACCCACGTTAGTTACGATGATTTGTGAGCCGTCATTGGTGTGTGTTTTTCGACGGCCACAACTAAAACCTATTCTCAAAAATATTGTTCGTATTGTGTGTATCTCCCTCTTTCTCTTACCCGTCTCATCCCCAAAACCTCAACCCTACCAGATGGACTATGAAGCGGGACTTCTAGTCTCTGGACCAATGACCCAGCTGGAAGCTGAGATATGGATTCAGAACATGGAGAACCACTTCGGGAGCAACTTGATCTCAAGGAAGTATGAAGTGGAACACGCTCTTCAGTACTTTACACAAAGTGCTGCAATCTGGTGGAAAATGCATCATGCCATACAAGGATTTAGTGGAGCAGAAACCTCGGACGAGTTCAAGAAGACTCTGTTAAGATCCCGTCTTATTCAGAAGTGCTATGATAATCCGAAGAAGAATACTTGTGCATGCAAGATCTGTGGAGAAATAGGACACACCCAGGAGGAACACAAGGATGGATGCACTCATTGTGAAGAAAATCACCCAGCTGAGGAATGCCCAACTAGTCAGGTGACTTGTTTCTTGTGTGAAGGAACCACCCACTACCCAGCGGCGTGTCACATTTACCCCAAGTATGCCTGAAACCCTCAGACCCCAGCACTAACAAGGATCAAGTACTATCTCTTTGGAGAAGGAAACTTGTATCAGCAAACGTTTTCTTAGGAGCATACGACAACCTGAGAGTGGTGAAGAAACGATAGATGTTTTGTTCAGCTTGCAGAACCAATGGTTTATCCGAACTTCGTTCGTGGACAAGAGAAATTCTACAATGCTTGTGAGGATGTCCAAGTGTTAGAATACGAGATTCACTAAGCCTTATACAAGGTAATGATTTCAGTGCGACATGGCTTGGCCACCATGACGACTTACTATTGTCATTCTCTTGCTATTAGGAATGGTAAATCTAAGAGACTTACCCATAGTGAGAGAATACGTCCTTTGAAGCTTTTGTTTGAGCCTTAGAATGGTATAATGAAAGCCCATGTACATGGCACTTGTTGTCACGCGTAGGAAATTTTACGGTGAGGATGAAGCCAAGACCCTTCTCTCTACAGGATAACCAGAAATGGTAGACCACCATGAGAAATCATCGATAGGTTATTTAGAATGGTCACGAGACTTGCCAATTAAGAAGACCCAGTGACAAAAGAATCTTATATCAACAGAAGAACCCTCGATTTTGATGGAAACATTATGAATATAATGGAAGATCTTCACCAAAGAAGTTACCATGAAGAATGTGACGAGCGAGATGCCAAGACCTCAGAGGATTGTTAAAAATTTGAGCGACCAGCAACTCTCATTTTAAGTGTGGTAGCACCCCACTTTGCAGGAGACTATATATGTTAGAAGACCCCCCAAACCATAACCTTTTCTTTCTAGCCTCTTCGAATCTCGAGGACGAGATTCATTTTAAGTTTGGTAGTTTGTAACATCCCAAAATTATAAATTTTGGAATGTTAATATAATTATTAGATTGATTGTTTGTTTGTTTGAGTGATTTAAACTTGAGTGGAATTTAAAACTTCTCAAAAAAATGAGAGGGAATAAAATGACTTTCCCAAAATTTTCAATTTTGAATCCCTTTTCAATTTTGAGTTCGAATATTTTTTAAAACCATTTGATTAAAAAAATCAAACGAGAGGAGGAAAATGACCCTCCAAAATCAGAGACAATGTCTTGATTCAAATTTTAAGTATTTGCAATTTCTTTGAAATTCAAATTCCTTTTCATTTAAAAGTTATTGCAATTTTTTTTTAAAAAGTATATTTTTTGGTTTTGAAAATATGTTCTTGTTTTAGAAAATTTTATTCTGAAAATTTTGATATATAATATGTCTATATAAAATGTTCTCTCTTTTTCATTTATACGTTTTTCATCTTTGTTTTTTAAAAAAAAAATTGTTCGTTCGAAAAAAAAAACAAAGGTCACGGCTGGCCGTAAGTACTCATGCGGCTGGCCAAAGTTTTTTGCCCATGCGGCCCTTCTTCTCTCTTTTTTCTATTTTCTCCACTTTACGTATATGTTTAGTCCCACATTGCCTATCTATAGACCATTAGACCTATCTTCCACCTATAAATATAGATCCATCGGAGCATCCAAAAATCATCTATTTCGGGTTAAATCAATCTTTTGGTTTAACTAGATTTATTAAATAAAAATATTTTTTTCTTCTCTTCGGCGGGATTTCTCGAAGTCGTCTCCTCATTGGAATTAATTCTTACTCCGCATTCTAAAGGTATTTTTCTTCGTATTTTTTACTCCCGTAGTTTATTATTTCTAGACTAGTATTCCTACACTAGTATACGGTAGAGTAATTAGATATATTATTTAGTCTTCGTATTTACACATTAATACTAGAATTCTTTTAGAGATAGCACTTTTCTTCCGTAAAACAGCTTGGCCCTGATTTTTCAAATAGCCATAACTTTTTACTCGTTTATCCGAATTAGATGAAACCAACGCCTAGAGTTTCGTATTGATCCCACCTATCCTGTGAACCTATCATATAAAGTTTTTGAAATTTTCAAATTTCGAAATTTGTTCATATTCATATTCAAACTTCTTTTGATCATATCTTTTTATCCGTAGCTCCGTTTTAGATGAATCCAATTGCGTCGGATTCGTATCAAAGTAATCGTCCCGTTTGTATCATTAGTTTTAACTTTTCAACCTATAATTTTGATAAAATCATATTTATCTATTAGTGCCCAAAATTGTTCACATCGTTCTAAGCCGATTCAATGTTATATTGAAGTATTTGTATCTTTTGATCCGTTAGTTCAAATCTAGTAATTCATTTTTCTACACGCTCATATTGATCTCCTATATCCAGTAGCATCATTAGTTTCGACCTTTGAACCTTATAAATTTGAGCGATTCAAATTTGTATTCCAACATTCATTTGATCTTATCTTGCAAATAATACCACCTTTTCAATTGATTCCTTTTACCCCTAAACACTCATGTCATATATTTTTGTACATAACCATCGTACTTTAGTTCAACTTCTCTTGACCTTTTAAATGCAAATTCAATTCATACTTCAATTCGCTATAACTTGCGTTGTAGTGCTCCATTTCAAGAAATTATTTCTACAAATAAATTCTTATGCCTTATTCTATTTGTCAAACAACATTCATGTTGTTCTCCCAATATTTTTGATCATCTCGCATAGTGTATGCAAGTCGAGCTTATATAGCAATGGTTCCTCGTCCATTAACTCTTCTGATCTCATGCACCTTCACTTTACAACAAACTTAGGACCTTTTTATTAAACCTTAGTACATTGTTATTTTTGCACCAAGACATGCTCTGTTCTTATGTTCTCTTGGTTCTTCCTTTTTGGCATGAATGTTTATTGAATGCTATTTGTTTACGATAGATTGCTCGGAGTGTGGCGAGTAGAATTATCAGGATTATGAGAGCGACTATCTTCATCAAGTAATACCAGGCAAGTCACTTTGATCATACAATCACCTATGTTTTATGCATCGTAGTTCTACCATCCCATGCCCAATTGCATGCTGCTTAGGTACTTGGGAATTTTAGTATAGATTGTAGTATCATGTGGTAGGCACACAACAACCCCGATACTTGGCCCCGGGACGACAAATTTCATATTGCTATGCTTGAGTAGACGGGATTTCGGTTGAGTGCATAACACGAGTGATGCGAGGTTGATTAAATAATCAAGACCGGTTAAGACAAGATTTTCAAGACCTCGCACGCAATGCAACTCTGGGTGAAGGACGGTTGATCGGCTCCCTGGAGAACCCAGTGGATGACCCGGGATGCTGGAGAGGCCATGACATCCTGCGGAAAGCTTCACCCAGGCTCAAAGAGACGGACGGATATTTTCAAGACCCAAGGCTTACCTGCACAGCCACAAGTCATTATGGGCTCTGGCTTGGTTGGACAACGCGATGACTCTGGACAGGCGATGCTAGCAGATGTAGACGAACTGTAGGAATGGATGGGCACTGACAGGGATTCAGAGGAACCCGTTGAAAGACCATGTTTTGATCATCCGGTCTTCAAACACCCTGAAGTGCGAGGACATACACGGAGGCGATCAAATCTTGTGGGGAACGTGTGCAAAACTCTGCAGAGTACTCAAACCTAATCGATTAGCCGTGTCCACAGTCATGGACAACTTGAGCCAAAGGAACTGAAGTTATCTGAAATTCTCAACACAAATAACAATATTGATGTGGGAATTATTGACAACTCGGGTACCAGAATTGGTTGGCGGAACCATCTCATTAACAACCAACAATGTAGTAGCATTTTGCTTTGAGCCCTCTCTTTATGTAGGAGAAAACTTGCTTTTTCGCTAAAAACATGCTTTTTTGCTAAAAACATTTCACCCCTCTCTTATGTGACTTACCGACATATTCAATATGC
>NC_058521.1:283641671-283651671 GCF_904849725.1 Hordeum vulgare subsp. vulgare | reverse complement strand
TCATTGCTGCCACTTTTGTCATTGTTGTCGTTGTTGTTGTTCTTCTTCTTCTTCTTCTTGTCGTCATTGTCGTCGTCTTTGTTGCTATTGTTGTTGTTGTTTATGTCGTCGTTGTTGTTGTTGTTGTCATTTTTATCGCTTTTGTTGTTGTTGTCACTGTTGTTGTTGTGGTTGTTGTTGTCGCTGTTATCATTGTTCTCATCATTGTCGTTGTTGTCGTCACTGTCGTCGTCCTAGTTGTTGTTGTTGTTGTTGATATCGTTGTTCACGTTGTTGTCGTTGTTCTCATTATTGTCGTCGTTGTCGTTGTTGTGGTTAGTCTCATTTTTTGCGTCGTTGTCGTTGTCGTTGTTGTCTCTGTTGTTGTTGTTGTTGTTGTTGTTGTTGTTCTCATTGTTGCCGTTATTCTCGTCATTGTCGTTGTCGCCGTCGTTGATGTTTTTTTTGTCGTTGTTGTCTCTGTTGTTGTTGTGGTTCTGTTATCGCTGTTATCGTTGTTCTCGTTGTTGTAGTTATTCTCGTCGTTTTCGTCATTGTCATCGTCCTTGTTGTGATTGTTGTTGTTGTTTTTGTTGTTGATAGAGGCGAAGTTGTTCCTGTCTTTCGTTGAGATCGTGCGTATCGTTTTGGTGGAGTAGACTTTGACAATCCGACTACGAACGTGTGAGGACATCGCGCCTTAGCAATCGCTAAACCAACTCCAAGAGGTTATTGATCACGCCGGAGCACGATCAACCTAACCACGAAGGTTTTTTTCCTGCACGCAAACGAAGAACAAGCAAGAAACCAAGATTGCAATCAAGATATTGCGAATATAAGAGGAAAGCTTTATTGATGAAGGTGGGGTTATGTGACGTCTTTGTGTGGTCGTAGAACACGAACGAAGAACGCAAAGTTGCAGCTATGGTGAACTTCTAATTTAAACAAAACCCGAGTCTAAGCGGTGCCCTAAGGGATGTATATATGAGGGAATAGAGAGACAATTTCGTGACCGTTGGAGGAGGGGTCCGAAAACAGCCCTAAACTCGGTTTTCCCACACATACAGACTCTAAAAATAGCCTATATTATGGTATTACAAAATTACATGGGCCTGGCCCAAAAAATAAGGTGGCACACCTATAATAGCCCATGGACGAAATTTATAAAGTGGCGTCTTGAATATTTCGCCCAAAGCCGCCATGCTCTCCTTATGGTAGCTTTAAAGTGCGAAAATCAAGAGTGGAAGCTCTATTGTTCTCTCCCGTGTGTGCACCTTCTTCTCCATGGCTCCAACGGATATCCTTCCTGTCCATGCTAGGTCCTTCATTCATGAGCACAACAAAAGTATCTAACTTAGGCAGCATCATATGTTCATGAACATTAGAAGTATTCCCATGACACGAAAGTACCTGGTAATTCAATTGGTGTGCACGAGCTCTAGTAGCTGGTCCAGTATGTATAGTAGTTGGGGCTGTGGGTGTAACAATGGTGCTGATGTCCTAATCATCCCGCCCTTCTTGAACTGAAGTCGTCCTCGATGGAAGCTCACCTTCCTCACCCAAATATGGCTTTAAATCAACAATATTAAAAGTGGGACTAACCCCAAAATCTATAGGCAGCTCAAGTCTATATGCATTATCATTTATTTCCTCTAACACTCTGAAAGGACCATCAGACCGCGGCATTAGCTTTGACTTGCGCAAATCAGGAAACCTATCCTTACACAAATGCAACCAAACAAGATCTCCAGGTGTGAAGACAACATGTTTTCTACCCTTATCTCAAACAAGTTTATATTTAGCATTCCTGCGCTCAATGTTTTCCTTATTTAACTCATGCATCCTTAATATCAAATCAACACGTTCTTTAGCATCAAAATTAACCTACTCCGAAGATGGAAGAGGTAAGAAATCAATAGGTGCACGAGGTGGGAAACCATACGCAACTTCGAAAGGACACATCTTTGTAGTAGAATACAGCGGACGATTATAAATCTATTCAATATGAGGCAAGCATTCTTCCCACAGTTTTAGATTGTTCTTTAAAACAGCCCTAAGCATAGTAGACAAAGATCTATTGACTACTTCAGTTTGTCCATCAGTTTGCGGGTGACATGTAGTACTAAAAAGCAATTTTGTCCCCAACTTAGCCCATAAACATCGCCAAAAGTGGATAAGAAATTTAGCATCACGATATGAAACAACCGTATTTGGCACACCATGGAAGCGAATAATTTCACGAAAGAACAAATCAGCCACATTAGCGGCATCATCACTTTTATGACATGGTATAAAGTGTGCCATTTTTGAAAATCTGTCCACGACAACAAATATGCTATCCCTCCCCTTCTGTGTTCGAGGTAAACCTAAAACAAAGTCTATAGATATATCCTCCCAAGGAACACTAGGTACAGGAAAAGGCATATATAAACCATGAGGATTGAGTCGTGACTTAGCTTTTTGACATGTCGTGCAGCGAGCAACAAAACGCTCAACATCCCGTCGCATCTTTGGCCAAAAGAAATGTGTAGCAAGTACGTCCTCCGTCTTCTTTACGCCAAAGTGTCCCATCATCCTCCTCCATGCGCCTCCTATAACAACAAAAGACGAACGGAGCTAGCTGGAATGCATAACTTGTTAGCACGAAACACAAATCCATTATTAATGATGAACTTGTTCCATGTTCTCCCTTCTTTACAATTCTCCAGCACATCTTTAAAATCAGCATCATGCACATATTGATCTTGGATGGTCTCCAAACCAAATATTTTAAAGTCAAGTTGTGAAAGCATAGTACAATGACGAGACAAAGCATCAGCAATAACATTATGTTTACCCTTCTTGTGTTTAATGACCTACGGGAAAGTCCCAATGAATTCAACCCAATTAGCATATCTACGGTTCAGTTTTGCTTGACTTTTAGTATGTTTCAAAGATTCAGGATTAGAATGTATGACAAATTATTTAGGCCATAAATAATGTTGCCATGTTTCCAAAGTCCGAACAAGAGCATATAATGCCTTATCATAAGTAGAATACTTCACACTAGGCCGACTTAATTTTTCAGAAAATTATGCAACAGGTTTACCATCTTGTAATGACACACCTCTTAATCCAATTCCACTAGCATCACATTCAAGCTCGAAAGTCTTATTAAAATCAGGAAGTTGGAGTAAAGGAGCATGTGTTAACTTATCTTTCAAAAACCGTGAAGGCTTCTTCCTCTGCGGTACCCCAAGAATAAGGCACATCCTTCTTTGTAAGCTCATTGAAGGTGCAACAATTGTGCTGAAATCCCTCACAAGACACCTATAAAACCCGGCGAGTCCAAGGAAATTACTCACTAGTGTGACCGTTTTGGGCTGCGGCCAACTCTCAATAGCTTCAATCTTGGCTTTATCAACTTCAATTCCCTGTGGAGTAACAACATAGCCAAGAAAAGATACTCTGTCTATGCAAAAGGAGCACTTCCCATGCTTACCAAACAAACGTGCATCACGTAGAGCAATAAAAGCATCTTTAGTTCTGGTTCACAGGCAACAATAGATGATGATTTTGTAGGCTTATTGTGTTGCTCAAATTCCTTTGCTACAATCTGATCTTCGCTCTGATGAAGGTCCAGTTTTGCTTTAATAGCTCTAGCAATGTCATCTTTCATAATATGTTCAGGAGACATAGGAAGCAAAGTTATATTTTGATCCTTATGAATAAGAGTATACTGATTTGTTCTACCATGGTGTATAGAATTTTTATCAAATTGCCATGGTCTACCAAGTAAAATAGAGCATGCTTGCATGGGTACCACATCGCAATCAACAAAATCAGAATATGTTGCAATGCTAAAATGCACACGAACAGTACGTGTTACCTTAAACTTCCCACTATTGTTGAAGCACTAGATATAATAAGGATGAGGATGTGGTCTAGTGGTGAGAGACAACTTCTCCACCATCTCCATACTAGCTAAGTTGTTGCAAGTCCCTCCATTGATGATGACGTGAACAGAATGTTCCTTTACAACTCCCTTTGTATGGGACAAGTTGTGCCTCTGATTTTGCTCAGCCTGTGTTACCTGCACACTTAAAACACGTTGAGCAACTAAGCTTTCATACGTGTCAGCGTAGTCAGCAGCCATGTAGTCTATCTCATGTTCATTATCATCGACACCCTGTTCTTCACTTGCAATAAGTGGTAGAGTCTCCTCGTCATAATCACTAGCGAAGTCATATCCACCATCCTCGGTAATAATCATCACACGCTTGGATGGGTACTCTCTCGCACAATGACCTCCACCCTTGCAACGACGAAGGATAACCTCATGTGTTTGCCTTGTAGATGCCATGGATGAAGAAGAGCTCTGTGCGGACCCGGAAGGTGTGCTCTTGGCGAAGGGTGGTGCGGGGGCATGTTTCCTGGTATCTCTGGTGGAAGTGGCGGCTGAAGCAGGCGGTGCGGATGTAGGAGGACGTGTGGAAGTAGACATGGTTCATGGCGTCCAGAAGGAAGTGCGACCTGCAGAAAAGTTAGTTCTCGCCAATGCGTGTTGATCGTGCACATCATGTTCAGCTTTGCAAGCAAGAAGGAATAAACGAGTGATAGTGTTATAATCCTTATATTCTAGAATAGTGTGAACATCTCTATTTAATCCACCCATAAAACGTGCAAGCATAGCTTCATTGTCCTCAATAATACCACATCTAATCATTGCAGTTTGTAATTCCTGATAATATTCTTCTACAAACTTTTTTCCTTATCTTAAACGTTGTATGTTTTGAAGCAATTCACGTTCATAATATGGTGGAACCCAATGAGTAGGCATAGTAGTTTTCAAAGCAGCCCAAGTAGATGGAATATTAGCATGATGAATTCGACAATATTCAGACCACCAAACAGAAGCAAAACTAGGGAAGGAACAAACAACAGTAGCAACACGTCAATCTTCAGGATATTGCAAGCAAGTAAAACGTTTCTCTGTTTCTAACTCCCAAGTAAGATATATATCAGGGACATATCGACCATAGAAAGTAGGAATATTCAATTTAAGTTTAGGGAGATGGTCATGATCCTGTACATGAGGGTGTGGTGCATCCCTACCATTGCGATTGTATCCATGTGGACGACCGATGGCTTGTCGTGGTGGTTGTTGTTCCTGGTGCTAAACTAGAGCAACCTCTCCGTCATCATTGTAATCACCATCATAAAAAGCATCATACTCCTCATTTTGCTCAGCCACTGAAACCTCGGTAGTAACAGCAGGAGGAGCAGCAGTAGGAGCAACAACACCAAAATTCTAAACTTGGCCGACAAGCACACGTCGCGCTCGTAGGTGTTGTTGTGGCCGAAGAGGGACAGAAGCTGCAGCTGGTGGTGGTAAACGGGCAAGCACCTCACTGAACTTGGCATTCATCTTGGTGTCGAATTTTTTCTCCATACCTAAGAGCTTGTCTATGGCCTCTCCAAAGGTGGTCACGAAATCCTGTACCTGGTCAGACATCATTTGCTGAAATTTATTATGGAGCTCCCGATTGGTCAGGTTCTCCCAGTCGATCTCCTAGTCGTGTGATCTTGGCATGGTTAGCAGCAATAGGAACACGGAAGAATATGAACCTACAGACTACTAGGTAGTGGTGGTGGTGGTGGTGTGTCGCAAATTCGTCTTCAAATCTCAATTTCTTATCAAGTCTTACCCAGCAGCAGGCGGCTATCGGCAACCGGTGTAGTCAAAACTCTCAAAGCTTGGATAGAGCGATTGCCAGGTGGTGTCAAACACACGATGTAGATGTATGTGGAGCTAGGAAGGCTGATAATATGGTAGCAAGAAGGGTCAGCAATAATCAGTTAAGAGAATCAAAATTGAAAAGACACCCAACGACGGTACCGTGCTGGTCCTAGGTTAGACTGTACTAGAGACGCAAGCCTAGAACACCAACGAAGTCACGACGACACTATAATGGCCACTCTGATTTTTTTCTTTGTTTTTTTGCGCTGTTTTTCTGTGCGCTTTTTTCTAGAAAATCACTATAATGGCGAGTGTCTCAAAACTCTTCCTAAGGACCAAAAACAGGATAGGCACGGAATTTTTTTTGACATTGTTTTATTTCTGGAGCAATTTGGTGCTGCGACGACCAAAAATTACGACAAAAATCTCTATGATGGCGAGTATCTCAAGACTCTCTAAAAAGCCTAACAAAACAATAGCAGAAAAATATTTTCACCCCTCGAAATTTTGGCCTAAAAAGTGCTCTGACAAACGTGCCACACTCTTTTTTCCAAAACCTACTCTGGTAAGGAAACGGGAAACCGAAAGCAAAAGGATCTCGAAATTAACCTAAGGCGGAAACGATTGTGGTGGATGTGTGGTGGTGGTATATGGCAGCAAGGATAATGGTGGCGTGGTGGTGGTATATGGCAGCAGCGATGATGGTAGCATGGAGGTGGTATATGGGAGCGATGAAAGATGGTGCGGTGGCGGCGTGACAACCTGTGAACAGAACTCGAATCTCTAAAGAACTAGACACTAAGACCAACAACTCGACACGACGATGTAACCGCAATTTCAACAAACAAACTACTGAAAATTAAATGCGAAGGCTCAGATTGGTTCGGATATGATGATCTAACCCTAATTTTTTATGGCTTTTTCGTGGACTATAGGTATGAAGAACATATGCGATCTAACTACGAAAAACTGGTAAAATTTATCCGAGCAACCTGGAAATCTAATACCACTTGATAGAGGCAAAGTTGTCCCTGTCTTTTGATGAGATCGTGGGTATCGTTTTGGTGGAGTAGACTTTGACGGTCCGACTACGAACGTGTGAGGACGTCGCGCCTTACCAATCGCAAAACCAACTCCGACAGGTTATTGATCATGTCGGAGCACGATCAACCAGACCACGAAGGTCTGTTTCCTGCACGCAAACGAAGAACAACCAAGAAACCAAGATTGCAATCAAGAAATTGTGAATATAAGAGGACACCTTTATTGATGAAGGTGGGGTTCTATGACGTCTTTCTCAGGTTGTAGAACACAAATGAAGAACGCGAAGTTGCAGCTATGACGAACTTGTAATCTCAAAAAAACCCAAGTCTAAACGGTGCCCTCAGGGCTGTATATACGAGTGAATATGGAGGCAATTTCATGACCCTTGGAGGAGGGGTCCGAAAACAGCCCTAAACTCGTTTTCCCCACCCATACGGACTGTAAAAATAGCCTATATTATGGTATTTCAAAATTACATGGGCCTGGCCCAAAAATAAGGTGGCGCAACACCTATAATAGCCCATGGACGAAATTTATAAAGTGGCGTCTTGAATATTTTGTCCAAAGCAGTTATGCTCTCCTTATGGTGGCTTTAAAGTGCGAAAATCACGACTGGAAGCTCTATTGTTCTCTCCCGTGCATGCACCTTCTTATCCATACTTGATCCCGTTCCAATGAATATCCTTCTTGTCCATGCTAGGTCCTTCATTCATGAGCACAACAAAAGTATCTAACTTAGGCAACATCATATGTTTACGAACATTAGAAATTCAATTGGCGAGCACGAGCTCTACTAACTAGTCCAATATGTATAGTAGTTGGGGTTGTGGGTGTAACAATGGTGTTGATGTCCTCATCAGTTGTTGTCGTAAATGTCGTTGTTCTCCTAGATTTCATTGTTGTCGTTGTTGTCTTCGTTCTCCACATCGTCGTCATCATCGTTGTTGTTGTTGTTGATGATCTTATTGTTGTTGTTGTTGTTGTGGTTGTGGTTTTTGTTCTTGTTGTGGTTGTTGTTGTTGTTGTTGTTGTTGTTGTTGTTGTTGTTGTTGACGTCGTCGTTGTCGTCGTCGTTGTGGTCGTTGTTTTTGTTATTGTGGTTGTCCCTGAGGTCGTTGTTGTCGTTGTTGTTATTGTTGCTGTCGTTGATGTCGTTGTTCTCATCATGGTAGTTGTTGTCGGCGTTGTCGTCATCGTCGTCATCGTTGTTGTTATTGTTGTTGTTGTTGTTGTCGTCGTTCTTCTCTTCATTGTCATTTTTGTTGTCGTTGTCGTCGTCATCCTTGTTGTTGTTGTTGTTGTTCTTGTTGTTGTCGTTGTCGTTATTGTTGTTGTAGTAGTCATCATCGTCGTCGTGTTTGTTCTTGTTGTTGTTGTTCTTGTTGTTGTTGTTGTTGTTGTTGTTTGGATCGTTGCTATTGCTTTTTTCATTGTTGTCGTTGTTCTCGTTGTCGTCCTCGTCGTCGTTGTCGTTGATGTTGTTGTTGTTGTTTTTGTTGTTGTTGTTGTTGTTGTTGTTGTTGTTGTCATTGTTGTCGTTGTTGTATCTGTTGTTGTTGTTGTTTTTGTTATCGTTGTTATCGTTGTTCTTGTTGTTGTTGATGTTGTCGTCGCTATCGTTATTGACATTGTTGTCGATGTTGTTGTTATTATTGTTGTTGTTGTTGTTATTGTTGTTATTGTTGTTGTTGTTGTTGTTGTGGTTGTTGTTGTCGTCGTAATTGTCGTTATTCTCGTTGTTTTCGTTCTTGTCATTGTTGTCGTCATTCTCAACGTCGTCGTTGTCATCGTTGTTTTTTTATGTTATTATTTTTGTTGTTGTTGATATTGTCATAATTTTCGTTGTTCTCGTTGTTTTCATTGTTGTTGTTGTTATCGTCGTTCTCGACGTCGTCGTCGTCATCGTTGTTGTTGTTGTTGATGTTATGGTTATTGATGTTGTTATGCTTGTGGTTGTTCTTGTTGTTGTCGTTGCTATCGCTGTTGTCGTTGTTGTCGTTGTTGTTGTTCTTGTTGTTGTTGTTATCATTGTCATTGTTGTTCTCGTCATTGTTGTCTTTGTCGTCATTCTCGCCGTCGTCGTCGTCGTCGTTGTTGTTGTAGTTGTTCCTGTTGTTGTTCTTATTGTCATTGTCGTCATCCTCGTCGTTATCGTTGTTGTTCTCGTCGTCGTCATTGTAACTGTTGTTGTTGTTATTGTTGTTGTTGTCTTCGTCACCGTCGTCGTCGTTGTTTTTGTTGTTGTTGTTGTTCTTCTTCTTCTTCTTGTTTTCATCATGGTCGTTGTCTTCGTTGTTGACGTTGTTGTAGTTATTATTGTTATTGTTCTTGTCGTTGTTGTTTTGTTGTTTTTGTTCTTGTTGTCACCCTTATCGTTGTTGTCGTCGTTGTTGTTGTTGATGTTGTTGTTGTTGTTGTCGATGTTGTTGTCGTCGTTCTTGTTGTCGTTGTTGTTGTGGCTGTCGTAGTTGTCGTTGTTGTCATTGTTCTCATTGTTGTCCTCGTTGTCGTTGTTGTCGTCGTTGTCGTTGTTGTTGTCATTGTTGTTGTTGTTGTTGTTCTTGTTGTTGTTCTTGTTGTTGTTGTTGTTCTTGTCGTTGTTCTCGTCGTTGTCGTTGTTGTCGTTGTAGTTGTTGTTGTTTTGTTGTTGTTGTTGTCGTTGTTCTCGTCATTGTCGTTATTTTCATCATTGTTGTTGTCGTCGTCGTCATTGTTGTTGTTTTTCTTGTTGTTGTTGTTGTTGTTGTTGTTGGTTTTGTTGTTGTTGTTGTTGTTGTTGTTGTTGTTGTCGTTGTTGTTGTAATTGTTGTTGTTGTGGCTGTCGTCACCGTCTTCGTCGTCGTCATCATCGTTATCGTCCTCGTCATCGTTGTCGTCCTCGTCCTTGTTGTTGTTGTTGTTGCTGCTGCTTTTGTTGTCGTTGTCATTGTTATCGTTGTAATTGTGGTTGTCATTCTTCTCGTTATTCTCGTCCTTGTCGTTGTGTTCGTCATTCTCGTCGTCGTCGTCGTCGCCGTCGTCGTCGTTGTTGTTGTTGTTGTTGTTGTTGTTGTTGTTGTTGTTGTTGTTGTTGTGGCTATTGTTGTTGTTGTGGTTATCATCGTCGTCTTCGTAGTCGTCGTCATCATCGACATCATTGTCGTCCCTGTCCTCGTTGTCGTCGTCGTCCTCGTCGTCCTTGTTGTCTTTGTTGTTGTTGTTGTTTTTGTTGTTTTTGTTGTTGTTGTTGTTGTTGTTGTTGTTGTTGTCGTCGTCATC
>NC_058521.1:283611671-283624171 GCF_904849725.1 Hordeum vulgare subsp. vulgare | reverse complement strand
TTTTCGTTGTGCCTATTATTGTTGTTGTGGTTGTCATCATCGTCTTCGTAGTTGTCGTCGTCATCAACATCGTTGTCGTCCTTGTCCTTGTTGTCGTCGTCGTTCTTGTTGTTGTTGTTGTTGTTGTTAGTGGTGTTGTTGTTGTTGTTGTTGTTATTGTTGTCGTCGTCCTCGTCATCATCATTGTCATCGTCATTCTTATCTTCTGTAGCGACCCGACTCAAAACGAGTCAAGCCTCTGTGTTTCTATGCCATCCCTGGATCAGTATGCTCGCACACACAGTACATCAATGTATATATCAAAGTGCAATCACATGTAAATAGTGTAAAACTGATATATACCTTAAATGTTTCAGCGGAAGCAGTCAAGAGAATGGAGTCCCAATAAACACCAATGGCAAGTTGAGTGTAGACCGTAACCCCGAATCGTACTCTTACTCGTCGAAGAAAAGTATCTGCAACATAAGACGTTGCAGCCGTGTAGGTCAGCCTATTGAATATGCCGGCAAGTCACATAAGAGAGGGGTGAAAAGTAATCATCTATACTATATGCATATATGGCAGGTGGGGCTATATGTTTTAGCGTAAAGCAAATTCTTTTACCTCATCAAGAGAGGCTAAAAGCAAAATATTACTACGAAGGCTGGTTGTTAACGAGATGGTTCCGCCAACCAGTATTCGTACCCGAGTTGTCAATAATTACCCTCATCAAATATATTAAATGGTGTTGAGAAATCCAGATAACTTCAGTTCCTTTGGCTCAAGTTGTCCATGAACGTGGACACGGCTAATCGATTAGGTTTGAGTACTCTGCAGAGTTTTCCACACGTTCCCCACAAGATTTGATCGCCTCCGTGTATGTCCTCGCACTTCAGGGTGTTTGAAGACCGGATGATCAAAACATGGTCTTTCAACGGGTCCCTCTGAATCCCTGTCGGTGCCCATCCGTTCCGTTCGTCTACATCTGCTAGCACCGCCTGTCCAGAGTCACCGCGTTGTCCAACCAAGCCAGAGCCCATAATGACTTGTGGCTGTGCAGGTAAGCCTTGGGTCTTGAAAATATCCTTCCGTCTCTTTGAGCCTGGGTGAAGCTTTCCGCGGGATGTCATGGCCTCTCCAGCATCCCGGGTCATCCACTGGGTTCTCCAGGGAGCCGATCAACCGTCCTTCACCCAGAGTTGCATTGCGTCCGAGGTCTTGAAAATCTTGTCTTAACCTGGTCTTGATTATTTAATCAACCTCGCATCACTCGTGTTATGCACTCAACCGAAATCCCGTCTACTGAACCATAGCAATATGAAATTTGTCGTCCCGGGGCCAGGTATCGGGGTTGTTGTGTGCCTACCACATGATACTACAATCTATACTAAAATTTCCAAGTACCTACTCAGCATGCAATTGGGCATAGGATGGTAGAACTACGATGCATAAAACATAGGTGATAGTATGATCAAAGTGACTTGCCTGGTATTACTTGATGAAGATAGTCACTCTCAAAATCCTGATAATTCTACTCGCCACACTCCGAGCAATCTATCGTAAACAAATAGCATTCAATAAACATTCATGCCAAAAAGGAAGAACCAAGAGAACATAAGAACAAAGCATGTCTTGGTGCAAAATAACAACGTACTAAGGTTTAATAAAAAGGTCCTGAGTGTGTTGTAAAGTGAAGGTGCATGAATGAGATCAAAAGAGGTAATGGACGATGAACTATTCTTATATAAGCTCGACTTGCATACACTATGGGGGATGATAAAAAATATTGGGAGAACAACATGAATGTTGTTTGACAAATAGTATAAGACATAAGAATTTATTTGTAGAAAGAATTTCTTAAAATGGAGCACTACAACGCAAGTTATAGCGATTTGAAGTATGAATTGAATTTGCATTCAAAAGGTCAAGAAAAGTTGAACTGAAGTACGATGGTTACGTACAAAAATATATGACATGAGTGTTTAGGGGTAAAAGGAATCAATTAAAAAGGTGGTACGATTTGCACGATAAGATCAAATGAATGTTCGAATACAAATTTGAATCGCTTAAATTTGTAAGGTTCAAATGTCGAAACTAATGATGCTACTGGATATAGGAGATCAATATGAGCGTGTAGAAAAAATAATTACTAGATTTGAACTAGCGGATCAAAAGATACAAATACTTCAATATAACATTGAATCGGCTTAGAACGATGTGAACACTTTTGGGCACTAATAGATAAATCTGATTTGATCAAAATTATAAGTTGAAAAGTTAAAACTAATGATACAAACGGAAAGATTACTTTGATACGAATCCGACGCAATTGAATTCATCTAAAACGGAGCTACGGATAAAAAGATATGATTAAAAGAAGTTTGAATATGAATATGAACAAATTTCGAAATTTGAAAATTTCAAAAAAGTTGATATGATAGGTTCATCGGATAGGTGGGATCAAGACGAAACTCTAGGCGTTGGTTTCATCTAATTCTAATTCGGATAAACGAGTAAAAAGTTATGGCTATTTGAAAAATCAGGGCCAAGGTATTTTACGGAAGAAAAGTGCTATGTCTAAAAGAATTCTAGTACTAATGTGTAAATACGAAGACGAATTAATATATCTAATTAATCTACCATATACTAGTGTAGGAATACTAGTCTACAAATAATAAACTACGGGAGTAAAAAAATACGAAGAGAAATACCTTTAGAATGGAGAGTAAGAATTAATTCCAATAAGGAGACGACTTCGAGAAATCCCGCCGAAGAAAAAAATATATTTTTATTTAATAAATCTAGTTAAACCAAAAGATTGATTTGACCCGAAATAGATGATTTTTTGGATACTCCTATGGGTCTATACTTATAGGTGGAAGGGAGGTCTAATGGTCCATAGATAAGCAATGTGGGACTAAACATATACGTAGTGTAGGGAAAATATAAAAAAAGAGGGAGAAAGGTGTGCCGCATGGGCCAATAGTTCGGCCACCGCACATCACACGCACATGGTTGGGCTGGTTGGCCTCGGCGCTTTGTTTTTTTTTTTTGCGAACGAACAAATTTTTTTTAAAAAAAACAAAGAATAAAAACGTATAAATGAAAAAGAGAGAACATTTTATATAGACATATTTTATATCAAAATTTTCAGAATAAAATTTTCTAAAACATGAACATATTTTCAAAACGAAAAAAATACTTTAAAAAAAAATTATTTTTTTGCAATAACTTTAAAATGAAAAGGAATTTGAATTTCAAATAAATTGCGAATACATAAAATTTAAATCAAGACATTGTCTTTGATTTTGGAGGGTCAATTTCCTCCTCCCGTTTGATTTTTTTTAATCAAAGGGTTCTGAAAATATTCAAACTCAAAATTGAAAAGGGATTCAACATAGAAAATTTTGGGAAAGTCATTTTATTCCCTCTCATTTTTGGAGAAGTTTCAAATTCCACTCAAGTTTCAATCACTCAAACAAACAAACAATCAATCTAATAATTATATTAACATTCCAAAATTTATAATTTTGGGATGTTACAAAGTACCACACTTAAAATGAATCTCGTCCTCGAGATTCGAAGAGGCTAGAAAGAAAAGGTTATGGTTTGGGCGGTCTTCTAACAAATCTAGTCTCCTGCAAAGTGGGGTGCTACCACACTTAAAATGAGAGTTACTGGTCGCTCAAATTTTTAACAATCCTCTGGGGTCTTGTCATCTCGCTCGTCACACTCTTCATGGTAACTTATTTGGTGAAGTTCTTCCATTATATTCATAATGTTTCCATCAAAATCGAGGGTTCTTCTGTTGATATAAGATTCTTCCGTCACTGGGTCTTCTTAACTGACAAGTCTCGTGACCATTCGAAATAACCTATCTATGATTCTCATGGTGGTCTACCATTTGTGGTTATCCTGCAGAGAGAAGGGTCTTGGCTTCATCCTCACCGTAAAATTTCCTACGCGTCACAACAACTGCCATGTACATGGGCTTTTCTTATACCATTATAAGGCTTAAATAAAAGCTTCAAAGGACGTCGTCTCTCACTATGAGTAAGTCTCTCAGATTTACCATTCCGAATAGCAAGAGAATGATAATAGTAAGTCGTCATGGTGGCCAAGCCATGTCGCACTGAAATCATTACCTTGTATAAGGCTTAGTGAATCTCTTATTCTAACACTTGGGCATCCTCACAAGCATTGCAGAATATCTCTTGTCCACGAATGAAGTTCGGATAATCCAATGATTCTGCAAGTTGAACAAACATCTATCATTTCTTCACAACTCTCAAGTTTTCGTATGCTCCTAAGAAAACGTTTGCTGAAACAAGTTTCCTACTCCAAAAAGATAGTACTTGATCCTTGTTAGTCCCGGGGTCTGTGGGTTTCAGGCATACTTGGGGTAAATGTGACACGCCGCTGGGTAGTGGGTGGTTCCTTCACAAAGGAAACAAGTCACCTGACTAGTTGGGCACTCCTCAGCTGGGTGATTTTTATCACAATGAGTACATCCATCCTGGTGTTCTTCCTGGGTGTGTCCTATTTCTCCACAGATCTTGCATGCACAAGTCTTCTCCTTCGGATTATCATAGCACTTTTGAATAAGACGGGATCTTAACAACGTCTTCTTGAATTCGTCCCAGGTTTCTGCTCCACTAAATCCTTGTATGGCATGATGCATTTTCCACCAGATTGCAGCACTTTGTGTAAAGTAGTGAAGAGCGTGTTCCACTTCATACTTCCTTGAGATCAAGTTGCTCCCGAAGTGGTTCTCCATGTTCTGAATCCATATTTCAGCCTCCGGTTGGGTCATTGGTCTAGAGACTACAAGTCCAGCTTCATACTCCATCTGGTAGGGTGGAGGTTTTGGGATGAGACGGGTAAGAGAGAGGGAGATACACACAATACAAACAGTATTTTTGAGAATAGGTTTTATTTGTGGCCGTCGGAAAACACACACCAATGACGGCTCACAAATCATCGTATCTAACGTGGGTATATAACAGGGGTTTGGACTTCAAATGGTCATATAAATATTCAAACACTTCGGGGTCTTCGAGTTCTTCGGGTCTTGAGAGTCTTCAATTGGTGCACCTTCAATTCTTCAAATGCATGTTGAAATCCTCTTTACTTTGAAGTAGAGCTCCGTTGATTCTTCATGAGGACAAAGGGGTAAGGGGATTGTATAACTAGTGGAGGTGGGAGAGAATATTTGATGAAATCAGAAGAGATGAGAAGTAAAAGGTGTTGTTGAAAATAAAAATTTTGAGAGATCCTTTCCTAAGAAATTTGCAGTTTCTAGGGTCACGTCCTACAGTCAACATGTGCTCTGATACCATTTCTGTAGCGACCCGACTCAAAACGAGTCAAGCCTCTGTGTTTCTATGCCATCCCTGGATCAGTATGCTGGCACACACAGTACATCAATGTATATATCAAAGTGCAATCACATGTAAATAGTGTAAAACGGATATATACCTTAAATATTTCAGCGGAAGCAGTCAAGGGAGTGGAGTCCCAATAAACACCAACGGCAAGTTGAGTGTAGACCGTAACCCTGAATCGTACTCTTACTCGTCGAAGAAAAGTATCTGCAACATAAGACGTTGCAGCCGTGTAGGTCAGCATATTGAATATGCCGGTAAGTCACATAAGAGAGGGGTGAAAAGTAATCATCTATACTATATGCATATATGGCAGGTGGGGCTATAAGTTTTAACGTAAAGCAAATTTTTTTACTACATCAAGAGAGGCTAAAAGCAAAATATTACTACGAAGGTTGGCTGTTAACGAGATGGTTCCGCCAACCAGTTCTCGTATCCGAGTTGTTAATAATTACCCTCATCAAATATATTAAATGGTGTTGAGAAATCCAGATAACTTCAGCTCCTTTGGCTCAAGTTGTCCATGAACGTGGACACGGCTAATCGATTAGGTTTGAGTACTCTGCAGAGTTTTGCACACGTTCCCCACAAGATTTGATCGCCTCCGTGTATGTCCTCGCACTTCAGGGTGTTTGAAGACCGGATGATCAAAACATGGTCTTTCAACGGGTCCCTCTGAACCCATGTCGGTGCCCATCCATTCCTACCGTTCGTCTACATCTGCTAGCACCGCCTGTCCAGAGTCACCGCGTTGTCCAACCAAGCCAGAGCCCATAATGTCTTGTGGCTGTGCAGGTAAGCCTTGGGTCTTGAAAATATCCGTCCGTCTCTTTGAGCCTGGGTGAAGCTTTCCGCGGGATGTCATGGCCTCTCCAGCATCCCGGGTCATCCACTGGGTTATCCAGGGAGCCGATTAACCGTCCTTCACCCAGAGTTGCATTGCGTCCGAGGTCTTGAAAATCTTGTCTTAACCGGTCTTGATTATTTAATCAACCTCGCATCACTCGTGTTATGCACTCAACCGAAATCCCGTCTACTCAAGCATAGCAATATGAAATTTGTCGTCCCGGGGCCAGGTATCGGGGTTGTTGTGTGCCTACCTCATGATACTACAATCTATACTAAAATTTCCAAGTACCTACTCAGCATGCAATTGGGCATAGGATGGTAGAACTACGATGCATAAAACATAGGTGATAGTATGATCAAAGTGACTTGCCTGGTATTACTTGATGAAGATAGTCACTCTCAAAATCCTGATAATTCTACTCGCCACACTCCGAGCAATCTATCGTAAACAAATAGCATTCAATAAACATTCATGCCAAAAATGAAGAACCAAGCGAACATAAGAACAAAGCATGTCTTGGTGCAAAATAACAACGTACTAAGGTTTAATAAAAAGGTCCTGAGTGTGTTGTAAAGTGAAGGTGCATGAATGAGATCAAAAGAGGTAATGGACGATGAACTATTGCTATATAAGCTCGACTTGCATACACTATGGGAGATGATCAAAAATATTGGGAGAACAACATGAATGTTGTTTGACAAATAGTATAAGACATAAGAATTTATTTGTAGAAAGAATTTCTTGAAATGGAGCACTACAACGCAAGTTATAGCGAATTGAAGTATGAATTGAATTTGCATTCAAAAGGTCAAGAAAGTTCAACTGAAGTACGATGGTTACGTACAAAAATATATGACATGAGTGTTTAGGGGTAAAAGGAATCAATTAAAAAGGTGGTACGATTTGCGCGATAAGATTAAATGACTGTTCGAATACAAATTTGAATCGCTCAAATTTGTAAGGTTCAAATGTCGAAACTAATGATGCTACTGGATATAGGAGATCAATATGAGCGTGTAGAAAAAATAATTACTAGATTTGAACTAGCGGATCAAAAGATACAAATACTTCAATATAACATTGAATCGGCTTAGAACGATGTGAACACTTTTGGGCACTAATAGCTAAATCGGATTGGATCAAAATTATAAGTTGAAAAGTTAAAGCTAATGATACAAACGGAAAGATTACTTTGATACGAATCCGACGCAATTGAATTCATCTAAAACGGAGCTACGGATAAAAAGATATGATTAAAAGAAGTTTGAATATGAATATGAACAAATTTCGAAATTTGAAAATTTCAAAAAAGTTGATATGATAGGTTCATCAGATAGGTGGGATCAAGAAGAAACTCTAGGCGTTGGTTTCATCTAATTCGGATAAACGAGTAAAAAGTTATGGCTATTTGAAAAATCAGGGTCAAGCTGTTTTACGGAAGAAAAGTGCTATGTCTAAAAGAATTCTAGTACTAATGTGTAAATACGAAGACGAATTAATATATCTAATTAATCTACCATATACTAGTGTAGGAATACTAGTCTACAAATAATAAACTACGGGAGTAAAAAAAATACGAAGAGAAATACCTTTAGAATGGAGAGTAAGAATTAATTCCAATAAGGAGACGACTTCGAGAAATCCCGCCGAAAAAAAAAAATATTTTTATTTAATAAATCTAGTTAAACCAAAAGATTGATTTGACCCGAAATAGATGATTTTTTGGATACTCCTATGGGTCTATACTTATAGGTGGAAGGGAGGTCTAATGGTCCATAGATAAGCAATGTGGGACTAAACATATACGTAGTGTAGTGAAAATAGAAAGAAAGAGGGACAAAGGTGTGCCGCATGGGCCAATAGTTCGGCCACCGCACATCACACGCACATGGTTGGCCTGGTTGGCCTCGGCGCTTTTTTTTTTTTGCGAACGAACAAATTTTTTTTAAAAAAACAAAGAGTAAAAACGTGTAAATGAAAAAGAGAGAATATTTTATATAGACATATTTTATATCAAAATTTTCAGAATAAAATTTTCTAAAACATGAACATATTTTCAAAACCAAAAAAATACTTTAAAAAAATTATTTTTTTGCAATAACTTTAAAATGAAAAGGAATTTGAATTTCAAATAAAGTGCGAATACATAAAATTTGAATCAAGACATTGTCTCTGATTTTGGAGGGTCAATTTCCTCCTCTCGTTTGATTTTTTTTAATCAAAGGGTTCTGAAAATATTCAAACTCAAAATTGAAAAGGGATTCAACATAGAAAATTTTGGGAAAGTCATTTTATTCCCTCTCATTTTTGGAGAAGTTTCAAATTCCACTCAAGTTTCAATCACTCAAACAAACAAACAATCAATCTAATAATTATATTAACATTCCAAAATTTATACTTTTGGGATGTTACATCTTCGTTGTTGTTGTAGTAGTAGTAGTACTAGTTGTTGTAGTAGTAATAGTAGTAGTAGTAGTTGTTGTTGTTGTTGTTGTTGTTGTTGTCTTTGTTGTTGCCATTGCTGTCGTTGTTGTCGTTGTTTTTGTTGTTGTCATTGTTGTCGTTGTTCTCGTCATTGTCGTTGTTATCGTCGTTGTCGTCGTCGTCATTTTTGGTCATTGTCATTTTCGTTGTCGTTGTTGTTGTTGTTGCTGCTGCTGATGTTGTTTCTAGTGTTGTTGTTGTCGTCATCATTGTGGTTGTGGTCGTCTCGTCGTCGTCATCGTCGTCGTCGTCGTCGTCGTTGTTGTTGTTGTTGTTGTTGTTGTTGTTGTTGTTGTTGTTGTTGTTGTTTTTGTTGCAGTAGTTGTTGTTGTTGTTCTCATCATCGTCATTGTTGTCATCGTCATCGTCATCGTCGTGATCGTCATTGTTCATGTTATTGTTGTTGTTGTTGTTGTGGTGATTGTGTTGGTGGTCGTCGTCGTCTTCTTCATTGTTGTCGATGTTGTCATTCTTGTTGTGTTTGTTGTTGTTGTTGTTGCTGATGTTCTCGTTTTTTTCGTTGTTGTTGTAATTGTCGTCTTTGTCATTGCTCTCATCATTATCGTTGTTGTCGTCTCTATCGTCGTCGTCGTGGTTGTGGTTGTTGTGGTTGTTGTTGTTGTTGTTGTTGTTGCTAGTGTTGTTGTCGTCGTTGTCTTCGTTGTTGTTGTTGGTGTTGTTGTTGTTGTTGTTGTTGTGGTTGTCACTGTTGTCATTGTTATTATTGTTGTTGTTGTTATCGTTCTTCTCTTCGTTCTCATCATTGTCCTTGTTGTCGTCGTCGTCCTTGTTGTCGTCGTTGTCGTCATTGTCCTTGTGGTTGTTGTTGTTGCTATAGTCGTCGTCGTCGTCATCGACGTCATCGTCGTCGTCATCATCATCGTCATCATCGTCGTCGTCTTTGTTGTTTTTGTTGCTATTGTTGTCGTTGATATCGTTATTCTCGTTGTTCTCGCTGTTGTCGTTGTTGTTGCTGATGTCACTATTGTCATTGTTTTTGTTGTTTTTGTTGTCGTTGTTGTTGTTGTTCTTGTCATTGTCGTCATCATCCTTTTTTTTGTGGTTGTTCTTGTTTTCGTTGTTTTTGTTATTGTTGTTGTTGTCGTCGTGCCGTTGTTGTCCTTGTTGTTGTTGTTTTTGTTGTTGTTGTTGTTGTTGTTGTTATCGTTGTTGTCGTTGTTCTCGTCATTATCGTTGTTGTTGCCGTTGTCGTCCTCGTCGTCGTTCTCGTTGTTGTCGTCATTGTCGTCCTTGTCGCCGTTCTCGTCGTCGTCCTTGTTGTTGTTGTTATTGTTATTGTTGTTTTCTTTGTAACATCCCAATTTTCCTAATTGATAATGTTTTACATTGTAGCTAAGCATGTATGCATATTGATTGAAATAAAGTTTGCATTTGAATTCTTTCGACTTTTGCTTTTGCATTTCTATTTTTCCTCACACGAGAGAGAGCGGAGGAAATGACCCTCCAAAAATGCGAGGCATTTCTGAAATATTTGGAGCCAAGAAAGCCAATGTTTTATCGCGAAAATATTCGCAAAAAGAGAATAAAGCATTTAGGGAATTTCTGAAAAAAAACATTTTTTTAAGTTTTTATTTTTTCTTTGGAAAAATGTTAATCGAGTAGAGGATATTTTTCTGATTTTTTTGTTATATAATACCCTATATTAATTATTTTTATTCGTTGCCTTTTTATCAGTTTTAGTTTCTGTTTTATTAAAGAGGCTAAATAGGAAACGTTTTTCATTAAAAGGAAACCGCGCCTGGGCACATTTTAGAGTGGGCCGTAATCCCCCAGCACCCGGGATCCGAGATCACTACGGATCGGCCGACCGACCCCAGCACCTTTCTCTCCCTCTCCCTGCCAGGTGCCCCCCCCCTGGCCGACCGAGCCCCCTGCCGGTCACCCACTTCCTCCCTCCCTCTCTTTCCTAACCCGAGCAGGAGCCCCTTCCTTCCATGGCCGCCCCGATCCCTACCCGGGATCCCCCTGCCCCTTCCCTCCCCGAGCGCCTCTCTCCCCTATAAATACTGCCCCCGGCCCCCGCACTCCGTTCCACCCCGCCGCCACCCCCGCCAAGCTCCGCCCCATCGCCCCTTGCAGCCCTCGCCGGAGCACCCGGGCTCGGCCAATTTCGGTCGCCCCCCTGCACCGCCTCCGGCCACGCCGCACCGCCCCGACGCCACCAACGCGCTCGCCGCCCTCGCCCACTTCGACTGGAGCTCTCGCCGCCGCCGAAGACACTCTGCAGCGCCGTCCCCGTCCACGCCCGAGCCGCCGCCGCCGTCAAGACCTCGCCGGAGCAGAGCAACGCCGGTGAGCACCCCATTCCCCTCAGTAGCCTTTGGATTCTACACGTACGCTACGGATTAGATCGCGAATACCGCTTCAGTTTTCTAACAAAACCAAGCCGGTTTTTATTCACTTAACTATTTAGCCAGTGAGTTCTCATTAAGTCTCGGCCGTTTGCTCATAACACCCGCAGCACACACCCCCGCAGTCATTCCATGAGCGCCACGTGCACCCCCTGTCCGTTAGCAATGGTTTTCTTTTTTTCTGTTTAGTTCAAAAACAGAAAAGTTTCAGTTTTGCTTTGACCATAGCTTTTGATCCCGAAGTCCACTGAGGTTGACTCTTGTTCTAGTAGATCCCACTTTTTCTGTAGTTTTTAAAAACATATAATTTTTGTATGTTTGAAATGTTCAAATGTGAATTAGATCAGATTTAGTTTAAACCTTGTTTTGCTTATTCCAGGACTTTAAAAAATGATATTGAGTTGATTTGTTTTGCTACTGCTTCCTAGTGATTATATCTTACTGTGGTAGAAGTTTCAAAAGTTTTCAAATAATTTTACTTGGGTTTTTAACAGAAACAAGTTTCTGCCTTAGTGACGTGTATTGAATTCTTTCACTTAGGCCATAGCAAATTTTTACTTGTGATGTTATTTTTACTTGTTGTTTGATTGTAGGGCTTATGGTGTGTATTTGTTTGTATCGGTAGATCACCCGGAGTGCGAAGATTGTTATTTAGAAGCGCTCGATCAAGACAACTATCATAGTGGCAAGTCATTTTGATCATACTATTTTCCTATGTTTTTTATGCATGGTAGTTTCACCTTTCTTTGCCCACTTGCATGCTGCTTAGGTACTTGGAAATTTTAGTATAGGTTGTAGTATCATGTGGTAGGCACACAACAACCCCGATACTTGGCCCCGCGACGACAATTTCATATTTGCTATGCTTGAGTAGACGGGATTTCGGTTGAGTGGATAACACTTGTGATGCGAGGTTGATTAAATAATCAAGACCGGTTAAGACAAGATTTTCAAGACCTTGGACGCAATGCAACTCTGGGTGAAGGACGGTTGATCGGCTCCCTGGAGAAACCAGTGGATGACCTGGGATGCTGGAGACGGCCATGACATCCTGTGGAAAGTTTCACCCAGGCTCGAAGAGTCGGACGGAGGATTCAAGACCCAAGGATTACCTGCACAGCCACAAGTTATTATGGGCTCTGACTTGGTTGGACAACACGGCGACTCTGGACAGGCAGTGCTAGCAGATGTAGAAGAATGGTAGGAATGGATGGGCACCGACAGGGATTCAGAGGGACCCGTTGAAAGACCATGTTTTGATCATCCGGTCTTCAAACACCCTGAAGTGTGAGGAGATACACGGAGGCGATCAAATCTTGTGGGGAACGTGTACAAAACTCTGCAGAGTGCCCAACCTAATCGATTAGCCGTGTCCACGGTCATGGACAACTTGAGCCGAAGGCATTGAAATTCCGCTGAACTCTCGACACA
>NC_058521.1:283601671-283604171 GCF_904849725.1 Hordeum vulgare subsp. vulgare | reverse complement strand
AATTGACAAGAAGGCAATAAAATTTAATACCTTAAATGGAACCAGAAAAATGTTCCAAAAACTTGGCAAAATAGTGACATAAGGTAAAATTGTCAAACCAAAATTCTAGGTCACAGGAACTTTTTAAAAAGGATTTTTGAGTTGACTAAATAGCTATTTTGAATGGAATTATTTTTGATTCCTTCTATTTTAAAGTTTCAAAAATGTTGAAACTTTTATGTGGCATTGGACATTATTGTCTCTATCACCTAATAACATTTTTGGGTTTTATATTTGGTCAAACTATTTATTTTAAATCCTAAAAGTAACTGCTAGAAAGAAATAAAAGAGAAATGAAAATAAAACAGAAAAACTTACCTGTCGCCACCCTCCTGGCCCAGCCCACCAGAGGGGGGTCTCCCTGTCGTCTTCCTCCTCGTGCCAGAAGGTAGAGGAGAAGGAAGGCACGGCGCCCTCGCCACCTCCTGCTCGCGTGGAGTTCCCTCCTGCCTCCACCACGCCAGCGCACGAGCCCGCTCCTTCCCTTATCCTCTCCAACCCCCTGCTCTCTGTCTCTCCTCTCTTGTCTGTCTGGAGTTCTTCTTGTCACCATTGCCGGCCGCCCGAGCTCGTCGCTAGCTCCACCCCGGCCACCCCTCGCCTCCCTGAAGAGCTCCACTCCTGCGCCTCGACGAGCTGCATCCCTCCATCATCTCCTACGAGCACCCGAGCCCCCGTAGCGTCGCCATCGTCGCCGTTCTTCCTCCGGCCAGTGGATCTCGCCATCGTCGAATCGTCGGCCAGAGAGCCCCTCCAACCTCGCCGACGCCAGAAATGGAGCCCCCGTGAGCCGCTGATTCTTTCCCCTCTTCTCCCATGCTCTGTCGTTTCCCCACCATGGCCGAACTCCGTCGACCGCCCTGCTCGTCGCCGGCACCTCTCCCGGCCACCCTAGCACCAGCCAATGCTCCCGTTAGATCGGGCGCATCGCCAGAGTCCCGCTGCCGTCAACCACGCTTGTTTTGGACCTCGGTACCGCAAGATAGCACAACTCCGGCGAGCCCTCCACCGCGGCTCAGTCGCCGGCGACCACTGTCCGGTAACCGTCGACGTGGCCGACCATTAGCACTAATTAATCTCCCCCCAGTCGCTGACAAAGGGCCCCACCAATGAGTCAAACCTCACTTGGTGCAGGTCAGCGCGGTTTAGTCATCGGGTCACTAACCAGTGGACCCCACTGGTCAGGTTGACCTGGACCCGGCTGGTTGACCTGCTGACACAGGGATGACATCAGCCTAACGCAGTAATAGTTTCTGATTTAATTTAATTCCAGAAAATTGCTGAAACTTGTAAAAATCATAGAAATTAAAATATAACTCTCATGAAAATAATTTATATATGAAAAAGTATCAGAAAAATGCAAGGACTCGATTGGTGGCATTTATACGCATGTTTGGACATTTTAACCTTGCTGAATATGACAAATTCACAATAGGCTTATAAATGATATAATTGGATTTTGAAAATGACTTATATAGATCAAATAAACTTCTTTCAACATGTGATCACTTGCATTAGATGAAATCAGCATCATGATAACTTGCTATGCTCATGCATCATTGTGACGCATTTGCCGTGATTCATTTCTTCCGTTTGATCTGTCAATAGACCTTGCGAGATGTAGTTATCACCGGCATCGAAGAATAGCTGAGTTCTTCCGATCAACAGACAAGCAAAACCCCTTTGAACAATGCGACAAAATCATGTTCTCTTGCTCCTGCTCTCATTTCTATGCATTAGGACAAAATGATTCAATTGATAGTTGTATTACGATAGCTGCACCTATTCCTTTGCATGACCTGATTTTGATCACAGTAAATAGCTAAACCAATGCAACCTAGAATACCTGGTAAATGCTTGAGTCATATGTGCTTCACCCTGTTATGCTTGCTATGCTTAGGTTGAGTTTGGTCCGAGCATCGGAATGATGTATTGGAATGATCATGTCCTATTGATGATAGTTAAAGATGTGAAACTGTTTTGGTAAAGGTAGCGATGAGAGGCGATGTAGGAGTACATGGTGGGTTGTCTCATTTCCGCCGCATTCAGGACCTGAGATCTTGTGTTGGTGTTCCAAGACTAGCTACTACCGCACATTGGGTTCCACTAACTCGACCCCTCTCGGCCTATTAACTACTCTGTTCTCAGTCCAGAAGTCGCAGTAGTTCGAAACGTTCATAGGTTGTGGCACAGCCTGCTAAGTGGATGAACGACCCAGTGAGAACCGGCTTGGGGACCTGCTCACATCGTTTGAGGCCATGTTGGAAACCCCGGCCGCACTTCCATTATGGGTTCCAACTCAGATAGGCGACTGTCTTGGGCGTGAGTCTTAGTAGGTTAACGTCCGTGGCCAACTCCCTCGCTGGGCTTCCGCTTGAAGGTTGCCGAGGTGCTGGTTTTTATGTGCACTTGGCGATAAGTGGCGGAAGCATGTGTGACGAAGTACACACCTGCAGGATAT
>NC_058521.1:283581671-283594171 GCF_904849725.1 Hordeum vulgare subsp. vulgare | reverse complement strand
TTTTCGTTTTCGGGAAATACGTGATAGAACTATTCATCGCTCTCCGATGAAATCTATATAATCAAACATAGTATTCACATAAGCACTCACACTAGCAATCATTTTAGTAATCAAAACAAAAGAGAGAGCGAAATAGAATCCGATAGAAACTTCAAATAAGACTAGGGAGTCTTCTACTACGTCAAACACTAAATGATTTTTGTTCAACAGAAAATAATAACAAGGAACTAAGATATAAATCTAACTAAGATAAAATAAAATATTTTTCACAAAACTTTTGAAAGTATTCCCAAACGGGATTTGAAACAGTGCGGAAACCAATTGCAAGTTACTAAGGAACTAGAATTGATTTCATGAAAACAAATAAAAATAAATAAAATAAAATTTTGTTGTTGTTGAAAAGTTACTGGTAAATATCAGAAAACAAAAAATAACTTGTCACAATTACAAAAAAAACAAATTAAGAACAATTAATACAAAAGAAATAGCAAGAAAACAAAAAAGGCTAAAACAGAATCTGTTTTGCTTAAAACCCTAAGTAAAATTATTTAAAAAACATTGAAACTTAAACTACTGAAAGATATGATCAACAGGAAGCAGCAACAAAAAGAATCAAATTAAAAACTATTTTTAAACTCCCGGAATAGGCAAAACAAGGTTTAAACTAAACCTGATCTAACTTACATTTACAAATTTCAAACATAGACAAATTATATGTTATTAAAAACTACAGGAAATTTGTGAGCTACTGGAAAAAGAATCACTATCATTGGACTTCGGGATCAAAAGTTGTGGGCAAAACAAAACAGAAACTTTCTGTTTTTGCAATTTAGACAGAAAAACTGAAGTTGACTAGCTAACAAATTGGGGGTAGACATGGCGCGCTACGATAGGCTGCGGGGTGTGTTTGTTGCAACGTTTGGAGCAAACGGCCGAGGCTAACAAAACTTGCTGGTTAAATGGATAAGTGAAATAAAAACCGCCGGTTTTTCTAATCTAAACCGAAGAGGTATTTTAAGATCTAATCTAACCATTGAATAAAGATCTAAGGGCTAAAACTAAAACGAAACATAACAAGTAAAAAAAAGAAAGGAAGAGGGGCCTTACCGTGGTGGAGCTGCTCCCGTGGCTGATGGTGGCCGAGGTGGGAGGTGAAGGGGGTGAGCTCCGGTGGGTGGGGTAGGGGCCGGCGAGGGGAGTGGTGGAGGGGGGCGAAGGGGGTTCCTGGGGGGAGGGAGGCGAGGTGGAGGGGGTCTGCAGGGGGAGGGGCGAGGGGTGGAAAAACTGCTGGTGTGCTGCTGCTCGTGGTGATGGGAATGGGGAGGTGGAGAAGGGGCAGCAGTGGGCGGGGGAGGGGGGTGCAGGAGGGTGGCCGAAGGGTGGGGAGGTGGTGGCGGGGTGAGGTGGGCTCGGCAGGGAGGAGTGGTGGAGGAGGCCGATGGTGGTGGAGTTCTCTGGCGAGGGGTGCACGAGCTAGAGGCGAGGAGAGGCGGCGGTTTCAATGGGAACGGAACGAGGAGGACGTGGAGCTTCTTATAGAGGTGACGGGAGGCGCTGGGAAGGAAAGGATTACGCGAATCCCGGAGGTGGGGATCTCCTCTCCATGGAAGGCAAGTTTTTCTATGACGTGAGGGAGAGATGGAGGTAGGAGTTGATCTTCTTGGGCCAAAATAGGGAAGGGTCTTAATTGGGCCAGCTCCTATTTCCTAATAAAAGTGATTCTATTCCTATTTTCAAAACTAGGAAACTAAAACGTTGAAAAGGAAATCAAATCAATTCGGAATAAAGAGTTTCTATATACTAAAATTATGAGAAAAATAAAATATAGATGATGGGCATTTTTCCACGGCAAAAATAAAAACTTCAGAAAAAATTATTTTCACAAAATTGCCTCAAAGGTTTATTTTCTTTTGCAAATAATTTTCAAATGACCCTCTAAGTTTTAGGGTTCAAATAACTTTCAAAATGCCCGTGGGTTTTGAGGGTCATGTTCCTCCTCTCTAGAATGTATTTCCCGACATTTCTTGCATGAAGAAAACAAAGGGAAATGCAAAAGAATTCAAATGCAAATATCTCTGTTCAAATTATTTATAGTTGAAGTCATGTCAGCTTCTCGCTTTGCTTTTAAAAGATTGAATTTGAATTTACCGGAGATGGGGAAAGTCATTTTATTCCCTCACATTCAAAAGTTTCGAAAAGTTTCAAATTTCACACAAGTTTCAATCACTCACGCAACCAACAAACAAACTAATAATTATTATATTAACATTCCAAAATTTATAATTTTGGGATGTTACAAATTACCACACTTAAAATGAATCTCGTCCTCGAGATTCGATGGGGCTAGAAAGAAAGGTTAGGGTTTGGGGGTCTTCTAACAATTCCAATCTCCGGCAAGGTGGGATGCTACCACACTTAAAATGAAAGATACTGGTCACTCAAAATGCTTTAGCGATCCTCTGGGGTTTTGGCAACTGACATCGCACAGTCTTCATATTAAATCCTTTGGTGATGCTCTCCCGTTGATATAAGCTTCTTCCATCACTGGGTCTTCTTAACTGACAGTCTCGTGGTCAATTCTAAATAACATATCGATGGTTCTCATGGTGGTCTACCATTTGTGGTTATCCTGCAGAGAGAGGGGTCTTAGTTTCATCCTCACCGTAAAATTCCCTACGCGTGACAACAATGCCATGTACATGGGCTTTTCTTATACCATTCTAAGGCTTAAACAAAATCTCCAAAGAACGTCATCTCTCTATATGGGTAAGTCTCTCAGATTTACCATTCCGAATAGCAAGATAAATGATAGAGTAAGTCGTCATGGTGATCAATCCATTCCGCACCCAAATCATTTCTCTGTATAAGGTTTAGCGAATCTCGCATTCTAACACTTGGGCATCCTCACAAGAGTTGCGGAATTTCTCTTGTCCACGAACGAAGTTCGGATAAACCATTGGTTCTGCAAACTGAACAAAGCATCTATCATTTCTTCACAACTCTCAGGTTTTCGTATGCTCCTAAGAAAACGTTTGCTGATCCATCATAGCTTCTTTCCATAAATAATATTCATTTCATAATCAATCCTTTGTTACATCCTTAATTTCTTATCAAAAACTCCAATTCAGAAGTACTGTATTACAATTGCTGCCATCCACATTGTTCGGTATGGTCAAGCATTTCTGCCAACTTTATTCATCTGCCTCTCCTGGAGGTACTTTAGTTCCACTCGAACTTTCCGAGGTGCTCCTTGAAATCATCCATCTTTTGCTTCATCATGGTGGCCATTAGCTCCATCTCCATCATCTTAGCATGCACTTCACTCAGGTATTCTTGGGTATGACGAAGTCTTGCTTCAAGTATTTCGCTGATCTGACTTATGGCTTCCATGGCAGCTTCACGAACAGCATCAAAGAAGGTTGCTCGTGGTACACGTGAAATGAAAAAGTATTGCCCCATAGTCTTTGGATAAACTCCTTTCACATGGTGGAGGTGTACTTTCACGTACCAAAGTTCCACTCCATTTTCGACAAATGGGTAGCCTTTGTAGACTGCATCTCCTTCAAGGTGAATGTGCTTCATCATGTCCTTCAGGGTTTTCGGGAAATCATGATCGTTGGTCAGGGTCATGATCGTTTCTGGTCCCTTGAGGAATGACTCGTAGAGAGTTGTCATCTTCAGGTGTCAGAAAATAGGTACTCAGAGGAATGTATGTGTCTCCTTGGCAATTATGGTACACTCCTACTCAATGGATCTTGTGGGTTTACCGATTACTACCACACTTAAATGAATTATACTCATGCCTGCATAGACCATATTTTCTCATATCCTCATAATGTTCAGAGATCTTTGTTCGAAGAGAAACAACGCATACAGTTTCAACATAGGCAATCTTGAGACAATAAATTCCATTTATTCATGATGTTATTACAATCTTAGGGACTTATGTTACAAAAATTTCACTTCATGATCTCAATGAAAAACAAGAGTGCTTCGGATCACACTTATTGTCCCGGTCAAAACTTAACTACTCCATTCTAGCTTTCTTCCTTTGCGGACAATCGCTAGCAAAATGTCCTGCTTCCTTGTAACGAAAGCAAATGAGTTTTGACAAGTCTCGAGGCTTCTTAGCTTTTTCTTTTGCTCCTTGGATTTCCGGCTTCCTTCCTGAGCACATGTATTTGTGGTGGCCAAATTCCATACACTTGTAACATCTGACATGACTCAGGTCTATGTCTGCAGAGATTTGGCTCTTTCGAGGGTACTTTTTCTTCTTTCCGGACTCCTTTATTTTGGCCAGTTCTTCTATTTCAAGTGGATCAAACTCCACTTCTTCCGTCGGGAAGTTTCCCTGATACTCTTGGCTTCTCTTCGTGCAGTCCTGTGAATAATGTCCTTCTTCTCCACATGAGTAGCATGCATTGGAGAAAAATCTGGTCAGACCTTGTCCATCAGGGTTTTCAATATTTTCGTTCATCACCGGTCCTTCTAGAATGTTCTTCTTGAGGGTTTCCGTCACTGCTTCTTTCTGCTGCTTGACAACTTGTTGCAACTTGGGGTAAATGTGACACTGAGCTGGGTAGTGGGTGGTTCCTTCACAAAGGAAACAAGTCACCTGACTACTTGGGCACTCCTCAGCTCGGTGATTTTCTTCACAATGAGTGCATCCATCCTTGTGTTCTTCCTGGGTGTGTCCTATTTCTCCACAGATCTTGCATGCACAAGTCTTCTCCTTCGGATTATCATAGCACTTTCGAATGAGACGGGATCTTAACAGAGTCTTCTTGAATTCGTCCCAAGTTTCTGCTCCACTAAATCCTTGTATGGCATGGTGCATTTTCCACCACATAGCAGCACTTTGGGTAAAGTACTGGAGAGTGTGTTCCACTTCATACTTCCTTGAGACCAAGTTGCTCCCGAAGTGGTTCTCCATGTTCTGAATCCATATTTCAGCCTCTAGCTGGGTCATTGGTCCAGAGACTACAAGTCCATCTTCATACTCCATCTGGTAGGGTTGAGGTTTTGGGGATGAGCCGGGTAAGAGAGGGAGATACACACAATACAAACAATATTTTTGAGAATAGGTTTTATTTGTGGCCGTCGAAAAAAAACACACACCAATGACAGCTCACAAATCATCGTATCTAACGTGGGTATATAACAGGGGTTTGGACTTCTAATGGTCATATAAACATTTGAACGCTTCAGGATCTTTGAATTCTTCGGGTCTTGAGAGTCTTCAATTGGTGTAGCTTCAACTGTATGATGAAATCATCTTTACTTTGAAGTGGGAGTCGGTTGATCCTTCACGTGGTCAAAGGGGAAAGGGCATTGTCTAATTATGTGAGGTGAGAGAGAACGTTTGATGAAATCAGAAGAGGTGAGAAGTAAAAGGTGTTATTGAAGAATTTTTAGAGAGATCCTATCCTAAGAAATCTCCAGTTTCTAGGCTCACGTACTACAGTCAACATGTGCTCTGATACCATTTCTGTAGCGACCCGACTCAAAACGAGTCAAGCCTCTGTGTAGCTATGCCATCCCTGGATCAGTATGCTGGCACAGACAGTACATCAATGTATATATCAATGTGCAATCACATGTAAATAGCGTAAAACTGATATATACCTTAAATATCTCAGCGGAAGCAGTCAAGGGAGTGGAGTCCCAATAAATACCAACGGCAAGTTGAGTGTAGACCGTAACCCTGAATCGTATTCTTACTCGTCGAAGAAAAATATCTGCAACATAAGACGTTGCAGCCGTGTAGGGCAGCATATTGAATATGCCGGCAAGTCACATAAGAGAGGGGTGAAAAGTAATCATCTATACTATATGCATATATGGCGGGTGGGGCTATAAGTTTTTAGCGAAAAGCAAGTTTTCTCCTACATCAAGAAAGGACTAAAAGCAAAAATGTTACTACGTAGTTGGTTGTTAATGAGATGGTCCCGCCAACCAGTCCTCATACCCGAGTTATCAATATTACCCTCATCAAATATATATAATGGTGTTGAGAAATCCAGATAACTTCAGTTCCTTTGGCTCAAGTTGTCCATGACAGTGGACACGGCTAATCGATTAGGTTTGAGTACTCTGCAGAGTTTTGCACATGTTCCCCACAAGATTTGATCGCCTCCGAGTATGTCCTCGCACTTCAAGGTGTTTGAAGACCGGATGATCAAAAAATGGTCTTTCAACGGGTCCCTCTGAATCCCTGTCGGTGCCCATCCATTCCTACCGTTCTTCTACATCTGCTAGCACCGCCTGTCCAGAGTCGCCGCGTTGTCCAACCAAGCCAGAGCCGATAATGACTTGTGGCTGTGCAGGTAAGCCTTGGGTCTTGAAAATATCCGTCCGTCTCTTTGAGCCTGGGTGAAGCTTTCCGCAGGATGTCCTGGCCTCTCCAGCATCCCGGGTCATCCACTGGGTTTTCCAGGGAGCCGATCAACCATCCTTCACCCAGAGTTGCATTGCGTCCGAGGTCTTGAAAATCTTGTCTTAACCGGTCTTGATTATTTAATCAACCTCGCATCACTCATGTTATGCACTCAACCGAAATCCCGTTCACTCAAGCATAGCAATATGAAATTTGTCGTCCCGGGGCCAAGTATCGGGGTTGTTGTGTGCCTACCACGTGATACTACAATCTATTCTAAAATTTCCAAGTACCTAAGCAGCATGCAATTGGGCATAGGATGGTAGAACTATGATGCATAAAACATAGGTGATAGTATGATCAAAGTGACTTGCTTGGTGATGTTGACGAAGAAGAATTTTCGTTCTCGGGAAATACGTGATAGAACTATTCGTCACTCTCCGATGAAATCTATGTAATCGAACATAGTATTCACATAAGCACTCACACTAGCAATCATTCTAGCAATCAAAACAAAAGGGAGAGCGAAATAGAATCCGATAGAAACTTCAAATAAAACTAGGGAGTCTTCTACTACGTCAAACACTAAATGATTTCTGTTCAATAGAAAATAATAAAAAGGAACTAAGATATAAATCTAACTAAGATAAAATAAAATATTTTTCACAAAACTTTTGAAAGTATTCCCAAACGGGATTTGAAACAGTGTGGAAACCAATTGCAAGTTACTAAGGAACTAGAATTGATTTCATGAAAACAAATAAAAATAAATAAAATAAAATTTTGTTGTTGTTGAAAATTTACTGGTAAATATGAGAAAACAAAATATAACTTGTCACAATTACAATAAAAAAACAAATTAAGAACAATTAATACAAAAGAAATAGCAAGAAAACAAAAAAGGCTAAAACAGAATCTGTTTTGCTTAAAACCCTAAGTAAAATTATTTAAAAAAAATTGATACTTAACCTACTGAAAGATATGATCAACAGGAAGCAGCAGCAAAAAGAATCAAATTAAAAGCTATTTTTAAACTCCCGGAATAGGCAAAACAAGGTTTAAACTAAACCTGATCTAACTTACATTTGGAAATTACAAATATAGATAAATTATATGTTTTTAAAAACTACAGGAAATTTGTGAGCTACTGGAAAACGAACCACTATCATTGGACTTCGGGATCAAAAGTTGTGGCCAACACAAAACAGAAACTTTCTGTTTTTTCAATTTCGAAAGAAAAACTGAAGTTGACTAGCTAACAAATAGGGGGTAGACGTGGCGCACTACGATAGGCTGCGGGGTGTGTTTGTTGCAACGTTTGGAGCAAACGGCCGAGGCTAACAAAACTTGCTGGTTAAATGGATAAGTGAAATAAAAACCGCCGGTTTTTCTAATCTAAACCGAAGAGGTATTTTAAGATCTAATCTAACCATTGAATAAAGATCTAAGGGCTAAAACTAAAACAAAACAAAAGAAGTAAAAAAAGAAAGGAAGAGGGGCCTTACCGTGGTGGAACTGCTCCCGTGGCTGATGGTGGCCGAGGTGGGAGGTGAAGGGGGTGAGCTCCGATGGGTGGGGTAGGGGCCGGCGAGGGGAGTGGTGGAGGGGGGGCGAAGGGGGTTCCTGGGGGAGGGAGGCGAGGTGGAGGGGGTCTGCAGGGGGAGGGGCGAGGGGTGGAAAAACTGCTGGTGTGCTGCTGCTCGTGGTGATGGGAATGGGGAGGTGGAGAAGCGGCAGCAGGGGGCGGGGGAGGGGGGTGCAGGAGGGTGGCCGAAGGGTGGGGAGGTGGTGGCGGGGTGAGGTGGGCTCGGCAGGGAGGTGTGGTGGAGGAGGCCGACGGTGGTGGAGTTCTCTGGCGAGGGGTGCGCGAGCTAGAGGCGAGGATAGGCGGCGGTTTCAACGGGAATGGAACGAGGAGGACGTGGAGCTTCTTATAGAGGCGATGGGAGGCACTGGGAAGGAAAGGATTTCACGAATCCAGGAGCTGGGGATCTCCTCTCCATGGAAGGCAAGTTTTTCTGTGACGTGAGAGAGAGATGGAGGTAGGAGATGATCTTCCTGGGCCAAAATAGGGAAGGGTCTTAATTGGGCCAGCTCCTATTTCCTAATAAAAGTGATTCTATTCCTATTTTCAAAACTAGGAAACTAAAACATTGAAAAGGAAATCAAATGAATTCGGAATAAAGAGTTTCTATATACTAAAATTATGAGAAAAATAAAATATAGATGATGGGCATTTTTCCACGGCAAAAATAAAAACTTCAGAAAAAATTATTTTCACAAAATTGCCTAAAAGGTTTATTTTCTTTTGCAAATAATTTTCAAATGACCCTCTAAGTTTTAGGGTTCAAATAACTTTCAAAATGCCCGTGGGTTTTGAGGGTCATGTTCCTCCCCTCTAGAATGTATTCCCAGCATTTCTTGCACGAAGAAAACAAATGGAAATGCAAAAGAATTCAAATGCAAATATCTCCGTTCAAATTATTTATAGTTGAAGAAGTCGTGTCATCTTCTCTCTTTGCTTTTAAAAGATTGAATTTGAATTTACCGGAGGTGGGGAAAGTCAGTTTATTCCCTCTCATTCAAAAGTTTCGAAAAGTTTCAAATTTCACACAAGTTTCAATCACTCAGGCAACCAACAAACAAACTAATAATTATTATATTAACATTCCAAAATTTATAATTTTGGGATGTTACATTGTTGTTGTTGTTGTTGCTGCTGCTGTTGTTGTTGTGGTTGTGGTTGTTGTTGTTGTTGTGGTCGTGGTTGTGGTTGTTGTTGTTAGTAATGGTTGTTGTTGACACTGTTGTTACTGACGCTATTGTTGTCGCTGTTGTTGTTGTTGTTGTTGTTGTTGTTGTTGTTGTTGTTGTTGTTGTTGTTATTGTTGTTGTTGTTGTTGTTGTTGTCGTCGTCGTTGTTTTTCTGTTGTTGTTGTCGTTGATGAGGTTGTTGTCGTTGTTGTCGCTGTTATGTCTGTTGTTGTTGTTGCCATTGTTCTCGTTGTTCTCGTCATTGCCGTTGTTGTCCTCGTCCTTGTTGTCGTCCTTGTTATTATTGTTGTTGTTTTTGTTGTTGTTGTTGTTCTTCTTCTTCTTCTTCTTCTACTTGTTGTTGTTGTTGTTCATGTTGTTGTCGTCGTTGTCGTCGTCTTCATTGTTGTTGTTGTTAGTGTTGTTATCAATTTTGTCATTGTTGTCATTGTTTTCGTTGTTGTTGTTGTTGTTGTCGTTGTTGTCGTTGTTCTTATCGTTGTCATTGTTTTCTTCATGTTGTCATCTTCGTTGTTGTTTTTGTTGTTGTCGTTGTATTTGTTGTTCATGTTATTGTTGTGTTGTTGTTTTTATTTGTTGTTGTTGTTGTTGTTGTCCTTGTTGTCGTTGTTGTTTTGTTTTTGTTTCTATTGTTGTTGTTGTTGTTTCTTGTTATTGTTGTTGTCGTTGTCGTCTTCGCTATTCTTGTTGTTGTTCTTGTTGTTCTTCTTCTTGTTCTTGTTGTTGTTTTTGTTGTTGTTGTTGTTGTTGTCGATATCGTTGTTCTCATTGTTGTCGCTGTCGTCGTCGTCGTCGTTGTTGTTGTTGTTGTTGTCGCTTTTTTCGTTGTTGTCGTTATTGTCGTCGTTGTTGTTGTTGTTGTTATTGTTCTCATCGTCGTTGTTATTGTCATTGTCGTCGTCGTCGTGGTGGTGGTTGATGTCGTCGTCGTCGTTTTCGTCATCCTCGTATTCGTTGTGGTTGTAGTTGTCGTTGTTGTTGTTGTTATTGTTGTTGTTGTTGTTGTTTTTGTTGTTGTTGTTGTTGTTGTTGTTGTTGTTGTTGTTGTTGTTGTTGTTGTTGTTGTTGTTGTTGTTGTTGTTGTTGTTGTTGTGGCTATTGTTGTTGTGGTGGTTGTCATCGTCGTCTTCATACTCGTCGTCGTCATCGACATAGTTGTCGTCCTTGTCCTCGTTGTCATCATCGTCGTCGTCGTCGTCGTCGTTGTTGTTGTTGTTGCTATCTTTGTCGTCATGATCGTTGTCATCGTCATTCTCGTCTTTGTTTTTGTTGTTGTTGTTGTCGTTGTTGTTGTTCTTGTTGTTGTTGTCGTTGATGTCGTTGTTGTCGCTGTTGGCATTGTTTTTGTTCTTGTCCTTGTTCTCGTCATTGTCGTTGTTATCTTCGTTGTCGTAGTCGTCATCGTAGTCATCGTCGTTTTTGTAGTCGTTGTTGTCGTTGTTGTTATTGTTGTTGATGATGTTGCTGCTGTTGCTCCTATTGTTGTTGTCGTCGTCATCGGCATCGTCGTCGGCCTCGTTGTTGTTGTTGTTGTTGTTGTTGTTGTCGTTGCTGTTGTTCTTGTTCTAATTGTCGTCGTCGTCATCGCATTCGTTTTTTTTATTGTTTTTCTTGTTGTACTTGTTGTTGTTGTTGTTGTGGTCGTTATCATCGTCGCCCTCGTTGTTTTTTTGTTGTTGTTGTCGTTGTTGTCTTTGTTGTCGATGTTGTTGTCGTAGTGGTCGTCGTCGTCGTCATCGTCGTCGTCGTTGTCGTTGTTGTTGTTGTTGTCGTTGTAGTTGTTGTTGTTGTTGTAGTAGTTGTTGTTGTTGTTGTAGTTGTTGTTGTTGTTGTGGATATCGTTGTTAGTGGTGCTGGTTGTTGTTGTTGTTGTTGTTGTTGTTGTCATCACCGTCGTCGTTGTCTTCCTTGTTGTTGTTGTTATTGTCGCTGTTGTCGTTAATGTGGTTGTTGTTGTCGTTGTTGTTGTTGTTGTTGTTGTTGTTGTTGTTGTTATTGTTGTTGTTGTTGCTGTCATCGCCGTCGTCGTCGTCTTTCTTGCTATTGTTGTTTTTGATGTTTTTGTTGTTGTTGTTGTTGTTGTTGTCGCTGCTGTCATTAATGTCGGTGTTGTCATTGTTGTTGTAGTTGTCATCATTCTTCTCATTGTTCTCTTCATTGTCGTTGTTGTCATCGTTGTCGTCGTCGACCTTGTGGTTGTTTTTTTGTTGTAGTCGTCGTCATCGTCGTCGTCGTCATAGTCGTCATCACCATCTTCCTCATCGTCGTCGTCGTCGTCATTACCGTCGTCTTCGTTGTTTTTGTTGTTGCTGTTATCGTTGATATTGTTATTGTCGTTGTCGCTGTTGTCGTTGTTGTTCTTGTTGTTGTTGATGTTGCCGTTTTCGTTCTTGTTGTTGTTGTCATTGTTTTTATTGTCGTTGTTCTTTTCATTGTCGTTGTTGTCATCATTGTCCGGGTCATCATCGTCCTTGTTGTTGTTGTTGTTGTTCTCGTTGTTGTCGTCATTGTTTTTGTTGTTGTTGTTGTCTTCGTCGTCGTTGCCTTCGTTCTTTTTGTTGTTGTTGTTGTTGTCGTTGTTGCCATCGTTGTCGTTGTTGTCGTTGTTGTCGCTGCCGTCAGCGCCTTTGTTGTTGTTATCGTTGTTGTCGTTGTTCTCGTCATTGTCGCTGTTGTCGTCGTCGTTGTCGTTCTCGTCGTCTTTCTTGTTGTTGTTGTTGTTGTTGTTGTTGTTGTTGTTGTTTTTTGTTGTTGTTCTTATTGTTGTTGTTCTTATTGTTGTTGTTGTCTGTTGTTGTTTTTTTGTTGTTGTTGTTATTGTTGTCATTGTCGTTGTTGTTGTTGTTTTTTTGTTGTTGTTGTTTTTGTTGTTGTTGTCGTTGTCGTCGTCTTTGATGTGGTGGTTGTTATTTTTGTTGTTGTTGTTGTTTTTGTTACTGTTGTTGCCGTTGTCGTTGTTGTCGTCGTCGTTTTTGTTGTTGTTATTGTTTTCGTTGTTGTTGTTGTTGTTGTTGTTGTTGTTGTTGTTGTTGTTGTGGCTGTTGTTCTTCTTGTTGTGGATGTTCTCGTCGTCTTCGTGGTGGTGGTGGTCATCGTCGTCGTCATCGTTGTTGTCCTGGTCGTCGTTGTCGTGGTTGTCATCGTCGTCGTCGTCATTGTTGTTGTTGTTGTTGTTGTTGTTGTTGTTGTTGTTGTTGTTGTTGTTGTTGTTGTAGTTGTTGTTGTCTCTGTTGTCGTTGTGGTTATTGTTGTCTCTGTTGTTGTTGTCGTCTCTGTTCTCGTAGTGGTTGTTGTTGTTGTTGTTGTTGTTGTTTTTATCGTCTCTGTTCTGGTTGTGGTTCTGGTTGTT
>NC_058521.1:283571671-283576671 GCF_904849725.1 Hordeum vulgare subsp. vulgare | reverse complement strand
CCCAAGTTCGGGCCGCTTACGCGTTAAACCCTACGTCCTGCTTGTCTGATTGTATTAAGCGTTTTGTTGTTTGTTACAGTCATTGTTGATGATCATCTTATGAGTCAATGTCCAAAGAGTCTAACCCCTTATGAATGAGCTCAGGGGCTCCTTTTACAGTGCTCTATGGTAGGTTCACGAGGAGTTAAAGTGAACCTAGAGCAGTGCTTATCCATCTACCGTTGTCAAGTGCATTAAATGCCCTTCTTGTCCTTGTCAGTGATGTGCTGGTGAAGACACGTATCCAGGTGTTTCGACACTTGGACGCTGTGCTGGCGCATGCGGAAGGCGCTGGAACTTGGGGGCAGTGTCACTGTGGCAAGGGCGGTTGCCCTCTAGTGCCTAACCCCGTCATCCCGGCAAGGATCTTGCCGGTGCCTTTGGTCTTCGTCCCGGCAAGTGAGCTTGTCGGGGACTTCGGTCGTCATCCCGGTAAGGGAGTCTTGCTGAGGTCTTGTACTTGGTGAGTTCATCACGCCCACCCAATGGGCGTGGCCTTGGCCATCTTCCCGGCAAGATAGGCTTGTCGAGGCCTTGATAATATTGGGGGTTGTATGTTGTCTGGGTCCTTCCATGCCCTGCCGACACGGGCTTTTCGCGCCCGTGCACAAGTCTGGGGCACTAGGGACCCAGTCTTTAGTGCACCGACTTGAGCCCGCGAGACTGGATCACACACGCCCGCGAAGCGTTGTTGGGCGAGACCCTAAGAGGAGCACGGGCCTTCGTGGTTGGACCCGCTGGCGGTTGCTTTTCCCCATGTTGCGCATTGGACGCGCGAAGTGGGGGGTCGTGCACGGAGTTGCCTTCCACCTCCTGAAATGCCTCTGCCACGCGCGTGGCATGCACACTTATGGTTGGACAGGTGGTAGACGTGGCCTAAAAAGGCGCAGTAGTGGCTAGGCCCGCCCGTGCATGCATTGGTCCAGCACGGCGGTTCTCTGTTCGCTCGTGAGCTCAAGCGATTAGGCGAGAGGGGTGGTGCCTTCCGGAGCAAGGGAGGCTAGCCCCCGCGCCCCGTCCTATAAATTGGGAGGGTTAGCGAGGGGTTTTGTTCACCCAACTCCTTCTGAATCCACCAACTCCTCAGTCTTGGTCTTCAGAATCTTCTTGAGTCTGCAGGTGGCGCTCACCCCTAACCAGTGTTAGGGGACGGGGTCGGCCACCGTCGCCGCCAGGGCCGCGAGAGGATCCCGTTCGAATCATGCCAGAGCTTCTAGGGGCGCCGCGGTGGAATTCGGCCCGAGCACCTGTGGCGGAGGAAGGGCGAGGGGTCGCGGTCATCGTGGAGGTCGAGGCCGGGGGAGGCCGAGCGCTACTCCAGCGCCTCCACCTTCTTCGAGGCTTGCTCCTGTGGTGGACCACGTCGGAAGGAACCCGATGGAGTTCCTCGTCCAGTTACGAGGACCCATCCGGTCCCGCCTCCGACTCCCTGGTGTCTTCGCCAAGGCAACGGAAGAAGAGGGGTTGCGGAGCGTACTAGGGCTCGGACCCTGTTCCTCGGTCGCGGGTGGAAAATCTTTGCCCGCGCCCACAGCCTCTGGGATAGGCACGTTCTCCCCTTCAAGAGGATGGCGGATAACGTGCTCTCCCTTAACCTACATGGGAGCTCAGGTGCGCGTCTCGCTGTTGCGAAGAGAGCTCGAGCGGGAGTGAATGCCCTTCCTCGCGTGGGAGCGACCAGGAAGGGACGGATGGTGACAACAGCGAAAGCGGGTCAGCCCCCCTGCAGACATGGTCTGCAGACGAGGACCTGTCATCGGGCTAATCGCTAGCCGTACCATCACCGTCAGTCTACCGTTCGCTCTCTCCCACGCCGGACCGACCGGAACTGCCTCATCTTCCCGTGAGCGCCTCGACTTCTGCTCCTCCATTTCTCCCGGCCTCGTTCTCCTCCGAGCAATGCTGGTCCTAGAGGAACCAGCTTGGATCGCGAGGAGGATTGCTCCATGTCTTCCTGAACTCCAGTCTGGCGAGCGTAGTTCCTCGCCAAAGACAGTGGTTCTAGGTTAGAGTAGATCGTATCATCCATATAATATGTTTGAGAATATCCCAAACAAATGAATGAAAACATTGTTTTCCCTTTTTCTGATTCTATTCTTTGTATGATTTGCCTTTGCATAATCTGGGAGCTTGCCCGCAACTACCTGCTAGGCTCCTTGCCGCGTTCAGTGCAACCATAGAAATCGCCAAGCGTAGCTTGAGACGAAATTGGGTGCTATGTAGCCGCTTGCTTTGTTGATAAGGTTCGAAATAGTTTGAAGGCGCTCTGTGGCCGTTCAGGTCGTTCGAACGTTTTTGAAACAAAGACAAGGTGAACTGATCTTTGGAAAGGTCCCAGTATGCGGAGACACCAGATCTGAATCTCAAACTTAAAACCTATCTCCACACGTCGTGGTTGCACGGCGCTTGAATCTTTTGCCGGGGCGTCGGAGTACCCGGCAAGCAGGAAATTACCGCTCCCGGCAGCTTTTTCTCCGGCACAGAGTTCTTGTCGACAGTCCGCGACCGTCGATTTGGGAAAACGTTGGCCAGGGTGTAAACCCTTTGCCTTCTTCTTCCTAGATTGTGCTGGCGGAGCCCACGAGAACATCTTGGGCGACGATACGACGCTCTCAGGGGCAGAATACTTACGCTAGAGTGCGCGCCGGGGCTTCGGGACCGTGTTACGCATCCTCAAAGAGTATGCATCACTCCGTAGAGGTGCGTCCGCCGGAGTACGCCCAGAGACCTCTGTGCAGCGCCCAGGCACGCCCTCGATAGCTGCGCGTTGGCCCCGAGCGACGCATCGGCCTGACGGCGCCGCCTTTGGAGCCTCCGTCTCCCTGCCCCGCGCTCGCGCAGGCCTTGGGTAGCCGTAGCAGAACAGAGCATCCGCCGCGGTACCCCGTTTTCGAGGGAACGCGGCGTACCGCCCAAACTTCCAAGAATCTAGTATTGAGTTTGCTCAGATTTGAGAAAGACTCCAGACCCCCTACCTGGCGCGTCGAAGATGTCGGCGGTGCGAGGTCAACACCTATGGGAATAACGTGAAACCCTTGTGATCGTAGTGTGGGGATATGTGACGTGAAGAGCAGAGCTAACGATCAACAACCGATAAGCCTTTCTACCCAGGTTCGGGCCGCTTACGCGTAAAACCCTACGTCCTGCTTGTCTGATTGTATTAAGCGTTGTGTTGTTTGTTATAGTGACTGTTGATGATTGTGTTATGATTCAATGTCTGAAGAGTCTAACCCCTTCTGAATGAGATAAAGGCCTCCTTTTATAGGCAAAGGGGTCACCTACAATGCTCGATGGTACGTTCACGAGGAGTTGCAGTGAACCTAGAGCGGCGCTTATCGATCTACCGCTGTCAGGTGCATTAAATGAACGTCTTGTCCTTGTCAGCGGTGTGCTGGTGAAGACACGTATCCTGGTGTTTCGACACCTGGACGCTGCTCTGGCGCATGCGAAAGGCATTGCAACTTGGGGCGGTGGCACCGTGGCAAGGGCAAGCTCTCCAGTGCCCAGCCTTGTCTTCCCCGCAAGGAGCTTGCCGGGGCATTGGGTCTTCGTGTAGCATGTACATTGGAAACAATTCAATTTTCTTCACCAATGTTTGGATGGTATAGTGATGAGCATTGTCAACCTTTTGATATAAATAAGAGCTTCACTTATATGTGCAAACTGAGTTGCAATAATTTCAGGCTTTCTACTTCTTGTGATAATATTTTGGCTTTATATTTCATAACATATGAAAGTTACTCATGTATACATGTGTCATATGTGCCAAAACCAAGGGAAGTAAAAATGGATGATATATACATATACAACATGTACACCTTGTCTCTTTTGTTAGCCAAATTTCAGATTAAGCAGCGCCGAGAACAGGTTTATTTTCGAAAAGGGGAGGACGATGAGGACATGACTACCTTTGATATTATCACAAGCATTGGATATGCGGGTGGAGATGTTGACCAAACAAAATGACGTTGCTCCCTAATACGAGTCAAACAACAAGTCCAAAGGTGTTGCACCACCTCCACTTGGGCCCATAGGCCTTGTACGACCTAGGGTTAGTTTTAGGCTTCCTTGGATGTCCTCCCACCTCCTTGTCCACCACCCCTTGTTCACATATAATTAGATCAACCTAGTAGCTTGTTGGTTGGGTTTTGTTTAGATTACAAGTTCGCCAGACCTGCAACTTCACGTTATTCGTTTGTATTCTACGACCAGACAAAGGCGTCACAGAACCTCACCTTCATCAATAAAGATTCCTCTTATATTCGCAATATCTTGATTGCATCTTAGTTTCTTGCTTGTTCTTTGTTTGCGTACAGGAAACAGACCTTCGTGGTCAGGTTGATCGTGCTCCGGCGTGCTCAATAACCTCTCGGAGTTGGTTTAGCGATTGCTAAGGCGCGACGTCCTCACACGTTCGTAGTCGGATCATCAAAGTCGACTCTACCAAAACGATACCATGATCTCATCGAAAGACATGACAACTTCGCCTCTATCAAGTAGTCATGTGCGCATCACTTCGTCCCGCCAAGTGAGCTTGCCGGGGACTTCAGTCGTCATGTTGGCATGGAGGCTTGCCGAGGTCTTGTACTTGGTGAGTTCATCACGCCCACCAAATGGGCGTGGCCTTGATCATCTTCCCGGCAAGGCAGGCTTGCCAAGGCCTTGATAGTCTTGCGGGATGTATCTTGTCTGGGTCCTGCCATGTAGAGACCCGACTCAACGAGTCAACCCTCTGGTGTTTGTGTACCATCCCAAGATCATGCTGGTACACACACAATACATAATGTATATATTCAAGAGTGCAATCACACAGCTTTATTAATCGAAATCTCATAAAGAGTACTTTATTACAATAAAGGAGTACAATAAAGTGGCTGAAGGCCAACTCATGAGATTATCTAACGAAGACTAAGCGGAAGCATCAGGTAGACGAGTCCATCTGACTCCAAGGGCATGTCGCT
>NC_058521.1:283556671-283569171 GCF_904849725.1 Hordeum vulgare subsp. vulgare | reverse complement strand
ACTATATGCATATATGGCAGGTGGGGTTGTATGTTTTAGCGTAAAGCAAATTTTTCTCCTACAACAAGAGTGGGCTAAAAGCAAAATGTTACTACATTGTTGGTTGTTAACGAGATGATTCCGCCAACCAGTTCTCGTACCCCAGTTGTCAATAATTACCCTCATCAAATATATTTAATGGTGTTGAGAAATCTAGATAACCCCAGTTCCTTTGGCTCTAGTCGTCCATGACCGTGGACACGGCTAATCGATTAGGTTTGAGTGCTCTGCAGAGTTTTGCACACGTTCCCCACAAGATTTGATCGCCTCCGTGTATGTCCTCGCACTTCAGGGTGTTTGATGACCGGATGATCAAAACATGGTCTTTCAACGGGTCCCTCTGAATCCCTGTCGGAGCCCATCCATTCCTCCCGTTCTTCTACATCTTCTAGCACCGCCTGTCCAGAGTCGCCGCGTTGTCCAACCAAGCCAGAGCCCATAATGACTTGTGGCTCTGCACGTAAGCCTTGGGTCTTGAAAATATACGTCCGTCTCTTTGAGCCCGGGTGAAGCTTTCCGCAGGATGTTATGGTCGTCCCCAGCATCCCGGGCATCCACTGGGTTCTCCAGGGAGCCGATCAACCGTCCTTCACCAAGAGTTGCATTGCGTCTGAGGTCTTGAAAATCTTGTCTTAACCGGTCTTGATTATTTAATGAACCTCGCATCACTCGTGTTATGCACTCAACCGAAATCCCGTCTACTCAAGCATAGCAATATGAACTTTGTCGTCCCGGGGCCAAGTATCGGGGTTGTTGTGTGCCTACCACATGATACTACAATCTATATTAAAATTTCCAAGTACCTAAGCAGCGTGCAATTGGGCATAGGATGGTAGAACTATGATGCATAAAACATAGGTGATAGTATGATCAAAGTGACTTGCCTGGTGATGTTGACGAAGAAGAATTTCTCGAGAAATAACTTGATAGACTACTCTTTACTCTCCGATGAAATCTATATAACAAACATATCATTCACATAAGCACTCATACTAGCAATCAAAACAAAAGAGAGAGCGAATAGGAATCCGAAAGAAACTTCAAATAAGACTAGGGAGTCTTCTACTACGTCAAACACTAAATAGTTTTGTCTAACAGAAAATAATAACAAGGAACTAAGATATAAGTTTATCTAAGATAAAATAAAGTATTTTTCACAAAACTTTTTTATAGTATTCCCAAACGGGATTTGAAACAATGCGGAAACCAATTGCAAGTTACTAAGGAACTAGAATTGATTTCATGAAAACAAATAAAACTAAAATAAAAAATTGTTGCAAAACTACTGTTTAACTAACAGAAACAAAACATAATATTTCTGAAATAATAAAGAAAATATTTTCAAACAAAAATAGAAAAGGAATTAGCCGAAATCCTAAAAGAGGTGACACAGAAATTGTTTCAAATGAAACAGTGAGCTAAAATACTCAAACAAATCTGAAATTTTTACCATTCATACATAAGATCACTAGTGATCAGTACCAAGAGGAATCAAATTAAAAACTATTTTTAAACTCCTGGAATAGGCAAAACAAGGTTTAAACTAAATATGATCTAACTTATATTTGAAAATTTCACACAAAGACAAATTATATGTTTTTAACAACTACAGGAAATTTGTGAGCTACTGGAAAAAGAATCACCATCATTGGACTTTGGGATAAAAAGTTGTGGCCAAAACAAAACAGAAACTTTCTGCTTTTGCAATTTAGACAGAAAAAACTGAAGCTAACTATCTACAAATAGGGGTAGACGTGGCATGTTGCTATAGGCCGAGGGGGACGTTTGTTGCAAACTTAGGAGCAAACGGCCTAGGCTTAAAAAAACTCGCTGGCTAATTGATAAAGTGAAATAAAACCACTGGTTTACTAATATAAACCGAAGAGGTACTTTAGAATCTAATCTATACCATCCAACTAAGATCTAAGGCTAAAACTAAAAAAAACAAAACCTGTACAAAAAAGAAAGGAGGGAGGGGCCTTACCTCGGCTGGGGGTTGCTCCCGTGGTTGTAATGGCCGAGGTGGGAAGGGGGCTCCGGTGGGGTGGGTCGCCGGAGGGGAGGGGGGGCACTCCGGCGATGTGGGGAAGGGGGCCGAAGGGTGGGGGATCTCGGCAGGGGTGGGGAGGCGAGGTGGAGGGAGGGGGCTGCAGGGGTGCGAGGTGGAGGAGAAGCTGCTGCTCCTGCTCGCTGGTGCTCCTGGCAATGGGGAAGCAGGGGCGATGGGGAGGGGTTATGGCGAGGGGAGGAGCAGGGGGGCGAGGTGGAGGGGTGGCGGCGGTGGAGGAGGGTCCGAAGGGAAGGGTGGTGCGGTAGGGAGGAGAGGGTGCAAGGGGGGCCGAGGTGGAGGAGCTCTTTTGATGTTCTCCGGTGAGTTTCCGGAGAAGATTTCAACGGGAATGGAACGAGGAGGACGTGGGGCTTCTTATAGTGGCGACTGGAGGCGCTGGGAGGGAAAGGATTTCGCGAATCCCGGAGGTGGGGATTCTCTCCATGGATGGCAAGTTTCCTGTACGTGAGGGAGAGATGGAGGTAGGAGATGATGTAAATTGGGCCAAAATAGGGAAAGGTTTTAATGGGCCAGGAGGTATTCCTAATAAAAGTGATTTCCTTCCTATTTTCAAAACTAGGAAACTAAAACGTTAAAAAGGAAATCAGATCAATTCGGAATAAAGAGTTTTGATATACTAAAATTATCAGAAAAATAAAATATAGATGATGGGTATTTTTCCACGACAAAAATAAAAACTTCAGAAAAAATTATTTTCACAAAATTCCCTAAAAGGTTTATTTTCTTTTGCAAATAATTTTCAAATGACCCTCTATGTTTTTGGGTGCAAATAACATTCAAAATGCCCGGGTATTTGATGGTCATGTTCCTCCGCTCTTTAGAATGTATTTCCCGGCATTTCTTGCATGAAGAAAACGAATGGAAACGCAAAAGAATTCAAAATGCAAATATCTCCGTTCAAATTATTTGAATTTCATCTTCTCTCTTTGCTTTTAAAAGCTTGAATTTGAATTTACCGGAGAAGGGGAAAGACATTTTATTCCCTCTCATTCAAAAGTTTCGAAAAGTTTCGAATTTCACTCAAGTTTCAATCACTCAAGCAAGCAAACAAACAATCTAATAATTATATTAGCATTCCAAAATTTATAATTTTGGGATGTTACACTGGGGTCCCTTGTGCCCCAGACTTATGCACGCGCATCGGCGACGCCCCTGATGGTACTGTACCATGCCATTCCCTAAGTGCGAGGGGCGTGCAGTACAAGGGCGCCTGACGCAAGGCCACGGCTAGCCCTTCTTGCCGGGAAGATTCCCAAGGCCCCGGGAAGCCCGCTTCGCCAGGAAGACTACCCGAAGAATAGGAAGACCCCGGCAAGTTTCCCTTGCCGGGTAGGCTCGCATAGACGGGCAAGGCCCCTCGGCAAGCTCTCCTTGCCGGGAAAGTGTTCAAGGCTCCCGGAGCCCTCCTTGCCGGGGAGGTGACCAACTCACCCGATGGAGGTTCAGGCGAGCAAGCCCATGTTCGCTCTCCAGGTGTCGCCACCAGTTTCTACCACAATCCGACCGCCACAAGGCCCAGGTGTCTCTTCACGTGGGTACGTGTCGCAACCATCTTTCGACAGGTCAGGGGTCAGACAAGGCATTTACTGCCCCTGACACCACCGAAGAAGTAGAGCGGTGAACAATGTTCACTGTGCATCTCGTGAGCATGCTGTTGGTGACCCCTTTGCGTATAAAAGGTGGCCCAAAGCTAATTCTTAGGGTTTCAACATTTTGGGGATCATAGAATACCTAATCACCTACTAAGTTACTGAAGCAAAACCACCCTACAGTAAGCACACAATACAAACTATGCAGGAGTAGGGTTTTACGCGACAAGCGGCCCGAACCTGGGTAAAAAGGACCTTGCGTGTGTTGATCGCTAGTTCCGCTCTCGATACGATACGTCTCTCTCCCCGCCAAACGATCAAGTGACTACTCGAGTTTGCCATAGGTGTTGGTTTTCCCCGACATCTTTGGCGCGCGAGGTAGGGGGAGCGATGTTTGAGAGCTTCTTCGCGGATTCAAGCAAGCTCCGCATCAGATCTTGGGAGATTGAGCGCACCACTGCGATCCCTCGAAGCAGGGTGCAGCGGTGGTCGCTCTACTTCGCCACGGCCTCCTAACGTGTGCACGAGCACCCTTCTGCGCGAACGCAGGCTAGGGGGACGGAGACCTCGAGCTCGAAGGCATCAGGCTAACGCACCGCTCTGCGACAGTGCGTTGCTGTCGAGGGTTTGCCTAGGAGCTCTGGCGAGGCTTGTGGTGCATACTCCGATCCACGGAGAGGTGCATAGCCGTCGAGAATGCGCCTATGGGCCTTGGAACCCACGCACATACTCTAGCCGAACGCTTTCCCCCCCGAAAGCATCACGTGTTCGCCAAAGGTGCGCTCGGGGGCTCCATCAGCACGGCCAGGCAAAACAGGAAAATGAGTTATGCTCCGGCAACCCGCCTCCTATACGATAGTCGAGAACCGTCGGCAAATACCTTACCGGAGGGGAAGTTGCCGGAAGAGTATAGTCTCCTGCTTGCCGGGGATCTGAGGTCCCGACAAAGGACCCAAGCGCCGCAAGGAAAAGTGCCGCGGCACGACAAATAAGTGATACATATTTGAGATGACATTTCAGAGTAGATAGGTTATTCCATTTCTGGAAGATCCCAAACCTTGTTTGAGAAACTTGCACGTAGATGGAACCTTGTGAGGATCAGTGCGCCTTAGTTGTGTTTCGAACCTAGTTCAACGACCTGAACGGCCACAAAGTGCCTTCTCACTGTTTCGAACCTGTTCAACAGTCTAAGTGGCTACATAGCACCTTATTTCGCCTCGAGCCGCTCTCGACGATCTAATTGTTGCCGTAAGTGCGGCAAGGAGCCTTGCCGGTAACGACCCCTCACGCGAACTGCTAAGGATCCGTTCCTCAAAGTACTAGCGGCAGGACCAGTCGTGCGGGTAAGCTTCTAGAAAATGCAAAAGGTGTATCATTCAAGGAGAAGGATCACACGCAAGGGAAACAACATTTCATTCATTTGTTTGAAACAAACTCAGGCATATTACATGAATGATTTTTCCTACTCTAACCTATTACGCTGTCTTTCGGCAAGGGACATGCTCGCTGGACATAAGTTCAAGAAGACAAAAAGCGGGACGACCCCCGGCGCAACCCAGGCTGGTTGCTCCTGGACCAGCACTACGTGGATGAGAATGGGGGCTGAAGACACGGCGACCTTCGGGGATGAAGAAGCGAGAGCCCGCGATTGCACCTCCCCAAAGACGAGGCGTCGACGCGGGCTCCTACAGAGTAACTCCACCGGGCGGGGAAGAGGCGTCAGCGGGCTCAGCGGCAGGGCCGACAGTCAGTCGGAGCTCGGAGAGTCCTACTCCGACCTCCCCCCCCCCCCCCCCCCCGAGATCCTGACGTGCCAAGAGCGCCACTGTCGCCGTTGTTCTCCTCGTCGCTATCGCTCGAGGAGGGACATTCGGCGCCGCTCGAGCTCTCTTCGCACCAGCCGAGACGCACACCTGAGCGCCCGTAAAACTTAACGGATAGCACATTATCCTCCTCTAGCTTGAAGCGGAGGATATGCCCATCCTCGAGGCTTTGAGTGCGGGCGAAGGCTTTCCAGCTCCGCCCGAGCAACATGGAGCGGCGCTTCGGGTACTCCGTGTGCACTTGCATAGCACCGAGGGAGCAACCATATTCCTGCAACCACAAGACAGGGGGCTTGGCGACCTCCATCGCCCTAGCAAAAGGGCGAGGGTGATGCAAATGGCCCCGCGGGACGACGTGCGGCTCCACGATGAACTCTAGCGCCATCCCGTCCGAGTGCCCGCCAAGCACGGCAGAAGACGGAGGTGCTCGAGTAGCACTCCGCCTCCCCCAGCCACGACCTCTACTTCGACCGCGGCTCCTCGCCCCTCCGGCACCACGGACGCTCGTGCCGCCCTCCGCAGCTGCACCCCCTGAAGCTGTGGCATGATCCGAGTGGGATCTACTTGCCGCCCTGGCGGCCGATGGTGGCCTCCCTCATCCCCTAGCCATGGTTAGTGGCCAGCTCCACCTGGAGCTAGAAAAGATTCTACAGATGCAAGCTAGGGGTGGTGGATGTTCCAGGAGCTGATGGATGAGCAAAGCCCCCTCGCAAACTCCCTAATTTGTAGGGCGAGGTGCGGGGGCGAGCTGCCCTCACTCCAGAAACCGCCGCCCCTCTCTCCCAATCACCCATGATCACGGGCGAATAGGGAACCGCCCTACTGCACCAATGCATGCGGGGGCGGGCCCTGCCACGACTACGACCATTATGGCCACGAACGCCACTTGCCTGACCTTTACTGTGCATGCTTCACGCGTGGTAGTAACGTGTCGGGAGGTGGGGAGGCTACTATGCGCACACTTCTCCACTTCGCGCGTTTGATGCGCGACGTGGGGAAGGGTCGCCCACAACGGCTCCAAAGCTAGAGAGTCCCCTCCTGAGGAAGGCCAAGCACTACTTTGGGCCTAGCCCAGCAACGCCCCACGCGCGTGCGTGGCCCAGGTGCGGGGGCTCCTGTCGGTACACTAGAGACTCGGGTCTCATGTGCCCCAGACTTGTGCACGGGCCTCGGTGACGCCCATGATGGCAGAGTACCGGGAAGAGCAGCAGAAAGGCAGTCCAAGATCCGCCGAGGCCACGCCCTTCCCTCAATGTGAGGGGCATGGAGCACAAGTGCTCCAGACGCAAGGCCCCGGCAAGCCCTCCTTGTCGGGAAGGTTCCCAAGGCCACGGCAAGTCCACTTCGACAGGAAGACTACCCGAAGAATAGCAAGACCCTGACAAGTTTCCCTTGCCAGGAAGGCTCGCACAGACCAGCGAGGCCCCCCGGCGAGCCCTCCTTGCCGGGAAAGTGTTCAAGGCTACCGGCAAGCCATCCTTGCCAAGGAGGTGACCAAGTCACCCGATGGAGGCAACATGCCAGCAAGCCTGTATTCACTCGCGAGGTGTCCCCACTAGTTTCTACCACAATCCGACCGCTCCAGAATATCCCTTGTGTGCCATCACAAGGCCCAGGTACATGTCGCAACCATCTTGCGGCAGGTCAGGGGTCACACAAGGCATTTACTGACCCTGACACCACCGACGAAGTAGAGCGGTGAACAATGTTCACTGTGCATCCCGTGAGCACACTGTTGGTGACCCCTTTGCCTATAAAAGGAGGCTCCAAGCTCATTCTTAGGGGTTGAAATTTTTGGGGATCAGATACTCGCTAATCACCTACTAAGATATTGTAGCAAAACCACCCTACAGTAAGCACACAATACAAACTAAGCAGGAGTAGAGGTTTCGCGTTAAGCGGCCCGAACCTGGGTAAAAAGGACCTCGCCGGTGTTGATCGCTAGTTTCGCTCTCAATGCCACACCTCTATCTCCCCGCCAAACGATCAAGGGAGTCCTCGAGTTTCCCATAGGTGTTGGTTTTCCTCGGCAGGCGGGAAGGGATTCCACAGCGGCCAATTTTAAAGGGGGACAGGGGACATGCGCCCCTGCCCAAAGGTGGTCTTTGCGTGCAAAGTACTTGCCCGTGCTACAGGGATGGCCCCGAGGATGACGTTTGCCCTACTAGAGGGCGGCGGCGGCTTCGTTGCACCAGAAGGGAAACCTTTGGAAGATGCCTTTGGAACACTCGTACGCTCCCACCTCCATTGCACTAAAGGGGAAACTACCTCGTCCTGCCATCTGCTGCTTGCATGTCCTTTCCTAGGGTTACCCTTGACCCCGAGGCCCATCCTTGCCTCGGAATGTCCGCCGCTTCGGAGGGGTCCTGAGGAGGTCCCCGGCGGGTCCTGATGCTCCTCCTCCTCGCGAGGGCCTTCCCGGGTGACGTCGCACCAGTTGATCTTGGGTTGGTGTAGCGGGCCGTCCCTGGGCTGCAGGTAGCAGGTCTGGGTACCCCCATTCCTAGAATGGCGATAGTAGCCCCCAGTCCTAAGGCGCGCCTGGGTTGGCTTCTTGGCGGAGCCTTGAGGGTGGCCCGAAGCGTCGCGGGACCAAAACACCTGCAGAACGGGCCTTTCAAACAATAAGCGCGTCCTCTCCGTGCAATATCTCCTAACCTCCGTCTGCCGACCGTGTCCTCCCCCTATCCATTCCACCGCTGGCTCTGCCTTCTGTTGATGCAGCCACCGGTCCGTCCTCTGACCCACATGCGTCATGTTGTTGTTGCCTTGTCTCTCCACCATGCCTCGGAAAGGGGGGAAATGTGGAGGTTGTGGGGCCCGACCGTCCCGGCGGTGCCCTCGCCCATGCTGGAACGGTCGACGGTGGTGAACCTCGAGGGGTTGAAGAAGGTTTAGCTGGTAGTTGCTGCCCACTCAATGAGTGGGGGGCACCCAAATCTGGCCGAGCTCATGGCCTCGGAGGGAGAGGGCGTCCACCGCGGTTCCTCTCCATTTTCACGCCCTCGTTTCTGGTGTACTTCCGCCATTCTCGGGCTTCATCAATGAAGTGCTTTCGGATTACCAGATCCATGCGCTCCACCTTGACCCCGTTCTTTGGTCCTCCTCTCTCCCTTCGCGTTCTTGTGCGAGGCTTTTGTTGGCGTTACTCCTTCCATGGCATTGCTCTGCCATTTCTTCTCCCTTGAGTTGACCTCCGAGATGTAGTGCTCCGGGTGCGCGTCCTTGAGAACTATCAATGCAACAGCCCCCGGGGTCCTATACGCTGAGCTCCTCCCCGAAGCGGAAGGGTTCCGGCGGCAGTGGTGGCAGGTTGAGGCTGCCGAGGCCGGAGTTCTGTTCCAACCTCCGCCGACCCCCGCGACACCGAACCGGGGGTGGAGCTAGAAGAGCTTAGTGACCCCCGGCTCGCGCCGGTCTTGACCCGGCTGGAAAAGCTGAGGCGTGCGGGGGTGACGATGGCGATGGTGGTGCGCGAGTTTATATGTCGACGGATTGCTACCCTCCAGCGCTACTCCCGCCCCATGTGGGCCTACACAGGGCCCAGATGTCATTGTTCTTGTTGTTGTTCTTGTTGTTGTTGTTGTTGTCGTCGTCGTCGTCTTCATTATTCTTGTTGTCATCGTCGTCGTCATTGTTCTTGTTGTTTCTTTTATTGTTCATGTTGTTGTTGTTCTTGTTGTTGATGTTGTTGTTGTCGTCGTTGTCGTCGTCATTGTTCTTTTTGTTGTTGTTGTTGTTGTTGTTTTCATGGTTTTGTCGTTGTTGTCGTTGTTGTTGTTGTTGTCGTTTTTATCGTTATTGTTGTCATTGTCGTTGGTGTCGTTGTTCTCATCATTATCGTTGTTGTCGTCTCTGTCGTCGTGGTCGTCATCGTGGTTGTTGTTGTTGTTGTTGTTGTTGTTGTTGTTGTTGTTGTTGTTGTAGTAGTAGTTGTTGTTACTGTTGTTGTTGTTGTTGTTGCCGACAATGATAACGACGATGATGATGAAGACAACGACGACGACGATGACAACAACAACAACGACAACAACAAAAACAACTACAACAACAACAACCACAACAACAACAACAACAAGATCAACAATGACGACGATGACGATGATGATGACGATCACAACGACGACAACAACGACAACGACGAAACGACTAGAACAACGAAACCAAAGACAACTACGAGAACAACAACAACAACAACAACAACAACAAGAACAACAACGACAACATCGTCAACAATGACAACCGCGACAACAATGACAACAACGACGACCACAGCGACCACGTCGACCACAACGATAACGACAAGAACAACGACCTCAGAGACAACAATGACAACAACAAAGAGGATGACTACAACGACCACAACGATAACGATGAGAACAACGAAAACAATGAGGACAACAACCACAATGATAACAAAGACTAGAATGACAACAATGACAACAATAACAACAACACAGCGAAACTATGATGACGATGATGACATCGATGACGACGATGATGATGACGATGATGACAATGACTACAAAAACGACGACGACGACAATGACAATGACGACGACGACGAGGATGACGACGACGACGACGACGAAGACAACAACAACAACAACAACAACAACAACAACAACAACAACAACAACGACGACGACGACAACAACAACAACAACGACAGCATAGACAACAACAACAACGCCAACAACAACAACAAAAACAACAACAACAACAACAACAACCACAACAACAGCAACAACAACAACAACAACAACCATAACAACAACAAAAACAACAACAACAATAATAACAACGATGACGACGACGACAGCAACGAAAATGACAATGACGACAACAACGACAAAGACGAGAAGAACGACAACAATGAAAACAACAAGAACAAGAACAAAACCAACAACACCACGAACAACAATGATAACAACAACAAGAACGACAACAACAACATCAACAACAACAACAAGAATAAGAAAAACAACAACAATAAAAACAACAACGACGACGACAACGACGACGAAGACGGGAATAACAAGAACAACGATAACAACAACAACAATAACGACAACATGGACAACAATGACAACAATGACAACAACGACGACGACGACAACAACAACAACAACAACAACAATGACGACGACGAGGACGACGACGACAACAATGACGAAAACAACGACAACACCGACAACAACAATAGCAATGACAACAGAGACAACAATGACGACAACGACAACAACAACAATAACAACAACAACAGTAACAACAACGATGACAACAATGACAACGACAAGAACAAGACAACAATGACAACAACAACAACGACGACAACAGAAAGAACAATGACAACAGCGAAAACAACGACGATGACAACAACAACAATAACAACAACAACAGTAACAACAACGATGACAACAATGACAATGACAAGAACAAGACAACAATGACAACAACAACAACGACGACAACAGAAAGAACAATGACAACAGCGAAAACAACGACGACGACAACAACAACAACAACAACAACGACAACGAAGACGACGATGACGACAACAGCAACAAGAACAACAACAACAAAAAACAACTACGACAACAACAACAACAACAACAACAACAACCACAACAACAACAACAACAATAACAACAACAGTAACAACAACAATAAAAAACAACTACGACAACAACAAAAACAACGACGATGATGACGACAACGACGACAATGAGGACAACAAGGAAGACGACGACAAAGATGACGACGATGGTGAAGAAGACAACGACGACGACGATGACAACAACAACAACAACAAGAAAAACAACGACAACAACAACCACAACAATAACAACAACAACAACGACGACGACGACGACGATGACGACGATGATGACGATCACAACGACGACAACAATGACAATGACGAAAATGACAAGAACAATGAAACAAACGACAACTACGAGAACAACAACAAGAAGAAGAACAACAACGGCAACATCGACAACAATGAGAACAACGACAACAATGACGACCACAACGAGAACGACGTGAACAACGACCTCATAGACAACAATGACAACAACAAGTACGACGACAACAACCACGACAACGATAACGATGAGAACAACGACAACAACGACAACAACAACCACAACGACAACAAAACTAGAATGACAACAATGACAACAATAACAACAACACAACGAAACTATGATGACGACGATGACAACAACAAGAACAACTAAAAAAACAACAAGAACAACAACAACAGCAAGAACAACAATGACGATGACGATGATGACAATGACGACAAAAACGACGACGACGATGATGACGACGATGACCAACAACAACAACAACAAAAACAACATCAACAACAACAACAACGACGACGACGACAAGAACGACGACGACGACAACAACAACAACAACAACAACAACAACAACAACAACAACAACAATACTAACAAGAACAACAACAACAACAACAACAACAACAACAACAAACAACAACAACAATAACAACAACGATGGCGACGACGACGGCAACAACGACAACGACAATGACGACAACAACGACAAAGACGAGAACAACGACAACAATGAAAATAACAACAACAACAAAAACCACAACAACAACAACAACAACAACAACAACAACAACAACAACAACAACAACAACAACGACAGCATCAACAACAGCGACAACAGCGATAGCAAAAACAATAACAACAACAACAACAACAACAACAACAACCACAACAACAACAACAACAATAACAACAACAGTAACAACAACAATAAAAAACAACTACGACAACAACAAAAACAACGACGATGATGACGACAACGACGACAATGAGGACAACAAGGAAGACGACGACAAAGATGACGACGATGGTGAAGAAGACAACGACGACGACGATGACAACAACAACAACAACAAGAAAAACAACGACAACAACAACCACAACAATA
>NC_058521.1:283549171-283551671 GCF_904849725.1 Hordeum vulgare subsp. vulgare | reverse complement strand
GACAACAACAACAACAACAACAACAATAATAACAATGACAACGACGAGAACAAGACAACAATAACAACAACAACAACGACGACAACAGAGAGAACAATGACAACAGCGACAACAACGACGACGACAATAACTACTACAACAATAACAACGAAGACGACGACGACAACAACAATAACAAAAAACAACAACTACGGCAACAACAACAACCACAACAACAACAACAACAACAAAAACAACAACAACAACAACAACGTTGATGACGACAACGACGACAATTACGACAACAACAAAGACGACGATGACGACAAGGATGACGACGATGATGATGAAGACAACGACGATGACGACGACGACGACGAAGACAACAACAACAACAACAACAATAACAACAATAACAACAACAACCACAACAACAACAACAAGAATAACAACAACAACAACGAAGATGACGACGACAATTGCAACAACAACACCACCACCAACAACAACAATAACCACCACCACCACCACAACAACAACGACAACGAAGCCGACGACGGCGATGATGACGACGACGACAACGACGAGAACAACGACAACAACGTGAATTGCTAGAACAACAACAGCGACAACAACAACAACAAAAACAACAACACAGAGAGCAATGACAACAACAACAAAAACAACGACAACAATAACAACAACAATGACAACAATGACAACGACGAGAACTAGACAACAATGACAACAACAACAACGACGACAACAGAGAGAACAATGACAACAACGACAACAACGACGACGACAATAACTACTACAACAATGACGACGAACACGACGACGACAACAACAACGACAATAACAAAAAGCAACAACTACGACAACAACAACAACAACAACAACAACAACAACAACAACAAAAACAACAACAACAACAACAACAACAACGATGACGACGACAACGACGACAATGACGACAACAACGAAGACGACCATGACGACAAGGATGACGATGATGATGATGAAGACAATGACGACGACGATGAAAACAACAACAACAACAACAATAACAACAACAAAAATAACAACAACAACAACAACAACAACAGTAACAAGATCAACAACAACAACAACAACAACAGCAACAACAACCACAACAACAACAACAACAACAACAACAACAAAAACAACAACAACAACAACGACGATGACGATGACTATGACGACAATGGTGATGATCAAAACTACGACAACAACGATAACGATGAAAACAACAAGAACAACGAAACCAACGACAACTACGAGAACAACAACAACTGAACAACAACAACGGCAACATCGACAACAATGACAACACCGACAACAACGACAACAACGACAATAACGACGACCACAACAACAACGACGACCACAACGACAACGGCGAAAACAACTACCTCATAGACAACAATAACAACAACAAGGACGACGACATCAATGGCCACAACGATAACAATGAGCACAACGACAACAACGACAACTACAACCACAACGACAACAAAGACTAGAATGATAATAATGACAACAATAATAACAACACAACAAAACTATGATGACGATGATGACAACAAGAAGAACAACAAGAAAAACAACAAGAACAACAACAAGATCAACAGCAACAGCAAGAACAATAATGACGACGATGATGCTGATGATGATCGTAATGACGACAAAAACGACGACGACGACGATGACGACGATGAGAAGGACGACGAGGAGGAGGATGACGACAATGACAACGACGACGACGACGAGGATGACAACGACGATGACAAAACCGAAACAACAGCAACAACAACAACCACGACAACAACAACAACAACAACAACAACAACAGCGACAACAACAACAACAACAACAACGACGACGACGACGACGATGACGACGACAACAACAACGACGACAACAACAACAACAAGAACAACAACATCAACAATAAAAACAACAACAGAAACAACAACCACAACAACAACAACAACAACAACAACAACAACAAAAATAACAACAACAATGACAATAACGATGACGACGACGACAACAACGTCCACGACAATGTTCACAACAATGACAAAGACGAGAACAACGACAACCATGAAGACAACAACAACAACAACAACAACAACAACAACAACAACAACAACAACGACGATGACAACATCAACAAAAACGACAATAGCGATAGCAACAGCAATAACAACAACAACAACAACTAATAGGACAACGACGACGATAACAACAACAGTAACAACAACACCACCACCAACGACAAGAATGATGACGACGACAACGACGGCAAGAACGACAATGACAAGAACAACGACAATAACAACAATAGCGACAACAACGACAACAACGACATCAACGACAACAACCACAACAACAACAACAATAACAATAACAACAACGACAACAACAATAACAACAATGAAGACGACTACGATGGCGACGACAAGGACAACAACAACAACAACAACAACAACAA
>NC_058521.1:283541671-283544171 GCF_904849725.1 Hordeum vulgare subsp. vulgare | reverse complement strand
ACAACAACAACAACGTCATCGTCATCATCATCATCATAATCAACAACAACAACAACAACAAACATGATTACGAAGACGAAGACGACGATGAAGAAAACAACAACAACCACAACCACAACAACGACAACAACAACTAGTACAACAACAACAACAACAACAACAACGATGACGGCGGCGATAATAACAACGACGATGATATAACGAAAACATATATAACAATGAAGACGACGACAACGACAACAACAACAAAACGAAGAAGACAACCGCGACAACAACAACAACAACAACTGTAGCGACCCGACTCAACGAGTCAAGCCTCTGGTGTTTCTGTACCATCCCAAGATCATGCTGGTACACACACAGTACATAATGTATATATTCAAGAGTGCAATCACACAGCTTTATTAATCGAAATCTCATAAAGAGTACTTTATTACAATAAAGGAGTACAATAAAGTGGCTGAAGGCCAACTCATGAGATTATCTAACGAAGACTAAGCGGAAGCATCAGGTAGACGAGTCCATCCGACTCCAATGGCATGTCGCTGAGCGTAGAATCGTAGCCTCACTCCTGGTCGGAAAAGTACTCTGCAACATGATACGTTGCAGCCGTGTAGGTCAGCATATTGAATATGCTGGCAAATCATCAAGAGAGGGGGTAAAATAATAATCAACTATCTCTACATGCATATTTGGCCGGTGGAGCGAAGTTTTGCATAAAGCCAGTTTTCTCCTACAACAAAAGGGGTTGAAGCAAAAATATTACTACAATGTTTGTTGTTAACGAGATGGTTCCGCCAACCAGTTCTCGTACCCGAATAGTGGTTAACACCCACATCATTATTAAGTTGTGTCGAGAGTTCAGGGGAAATTCAATGCCTTCGGCTCAAGTTGTCCATGACCGTGGACACGGCTAATCGATTAGGTTGAGTACTCTGCAGAGTTTTGCACACGTTCCCCACAAGATTTGATCGCCTCCGGGTTTGTCCTCGCACTTCAGGGTGTTTGAAGACCGGATGATCAAAACATGGTCTTTCAATGGGTCCCTCTGAATCCCTGTCGGTGCCCATCCATTCCTACCGTTCGTCTACATCTGCTAGCACCGCCTGTCCAGAGTCGCCGCGTTGTCCAATCAAGCCAGAGCCCATAATGACTTGTGGCTGTGTAGGTAAGCCTTGAGTCTTGAAGTCTCCGTCCGTCCCTTTGAGCCTGGGTGAAGCTTTCCGCAGGATGACATGGCCTCTCCAGCATCCCGGGCATCCACTGGGTTTTCCAGGGAGCCGGTCAACCGTCCTTCACCCAGTGTTGCATTACGTCCGAGGTCTTGAAAATCTTGTCTTAGTCTGGTCTTGATTATTATATCAACCTTGCATCACTCGTGGAATACACTCAACCGATAACCCGTCTACTAGAGCATCACATATATAACATTGTCGTCCCGGGGCCAAGTATCGGGGTGTTGGTGTTCCTACCACATGATACTACAACTAGGATTAAAGTTTCCAAGTACCTAGGCAGCATGCAAATTGGGCAAAGAAGGTGATCTACTATGCATTGAAAACATAGGTAAAAATAACATGATCAAAGATGACTTGCCTTGATGATAGTTGTCCTGCTCGAGCGTCTCTAAGTAACACGCTTCGCACTCCGGATGATCTACCGATACAAACACAAAGCACACCATAAGCAATTCCATCACGCCACAAGTAAAAATAACATCACATGCAATGATTTGCAAAAGACTACGCAAAAGAATTTATCGCGCGCCGGTAGGACAGAAACTTGTTTCTGTTGAAAACACCAGTAAAAATACTTTAAAAAATTCTGAAAATTCTACCACAGTAAGATTTTATCACTAGAAAACAGTAGCAAAAAGAATCAACTCAATATCATTTTTCAAACTCCTGGAATAAGCAAAACAGTGTTTAAACTAAATCTGCTCTAACTTATATAAACAAATTTCAATCATAGACCAATTATATATTTTTTTAAACCACAGGAAATTTGTGAGCTACTGGAAAAAGAATCAATGTCATTGGACGTACGGATAAAAAGTTGTGGCCAAAACAAAATTGAAACTTTCTGTTTTTGCAGTCAAAACCGAAAAAAACTGCTGCTACTAGTACTAACACGTGGCAAGCTGCGGTGGCGTTTGTTTCGTGACTTCGAGCAAATGGCCTAAGGCTAACAAGGTCGCCGGTTAATGCATAAGTGGCTAAAAGAACCTAATGGTTTTATGGAATAAACCGAAGGGGTACTAGTGTTCTAATACTAGCCATTGCATGGGATTGCATGGGATCTAATGGCTAGGAGGGGTTGCATGCCAATAGAGAGAGAGGGGGAGTTAGCTACCTGTTGCTGGAGGGTGTTGCACCATGGAAGGAGAGTTGGCCGGCGGGGAGGAGGGAGTAGCTCCGGCGGTGGAGACGTCGGGCAGCGGGGGAGTGGTTCCTCCTCCGCGGGGAAGAGGCGGCGGTGGAGAGAGAGCAAGGGGAGGGCT
>NC_058521.1:283534171-283536671 GCF_904849725.1 Hordeum vulgare subsp. vulgare | reverse complement strand
AACAACAACAACAACAACAACCACAACAATAATAACAACAACCATAAGAACAACAATAACTACAGCAACAAAAACAACAACAACCACAACAACCACAACAACCATATCAAAAAAAAATGACCACAACAACAACAACAACAACAACAACAACAACAACAACAACAACAAGAACAACAACAACAACAACAACGACGACGACGACGACGACAATTGCAACAACAACAACAACAACAACAACAACAAAAATAACAACAACACCAACAACAATAACAACAACAACTATGACGATGACGAAGCCGACGATGGCGATGATGACGACGACGACGACGACAACAACGACAACGACAACAACGAGAACAACGACAGCAACGACAACTGCTAGAACAACAACAACGACAACAACTATAACAACAACAACGACAACAAAGACAACAACGACAACAACAATGACGACGATGATAACAACGACAACAACGACAATAGAGACTACAAAGACAACATAAAAAATAATAACAAAACAAAAACAACCGACCCAACAACAACAACAACAACAACAATAACGAGTACAAGAACAACAAGAACAACAACAACAACAACGACAACAACAACAATGATGACGATGACCAGGACGACAACAACGACAATCAACAGAAAAACGACAACAACAACAATAACAACAACAACAACAACAACAACAATGACGAGGACGACGACGAGGACAAGGACGAAGACAACAACGACCATGACAAGAACAACGACATCAACGACAACAACAACAACAACAACAATAGCGACCTCAACGACAGCAACAATAACAAGAACAACGACGACGACGACAACACAACAATAACAAGAACAACGACGACGACGACGACAACATCATCGTCAACAACAACAACAACAACAACAACAATAACGACAATAACAACAACCACAACAAGAACAACCACCACAACAACAAAAATAACAACAACAACCACGATGACCACAACAACAACAACGAAGACAACATCGACAACAACGTCGAAAACTATACCAACGACGACAACCACAACAGAAACAACAACAAGAAGAAGAAGGATGACGAAAACAACGTTAACAACGACAACACTAACGACAACAACGACAACAACGACGATGATGACAACAACAACGATAACGACGACAACAAGGAGAACAACGACAACAACAACAACTCGACAACAATAACAACAACGACGATAACATCGACAACAACGTCAACAACTGTTAGGGCATATTTCTCCCTAAGTGGTTTTAGTGATTGATGACAATGCCTGTGCGGACTAATCGTGTGCATTGAACATTTCAGATAATTCATATATAGGCACAAGACGATTCGATGCCCCTCGTTATCTCGCAAAGATGGTTGTTACTATGTTTCTCTTTGTGGAATTGAGTCGTAGGAAAGTCGTACTATTAAGAGCGGGTCTGCATCGAAAAGGTTTGGGTGGAATCATCACGTACACATTTAGTGCACCTCCTTTTCCCTAGCTACAATGGAGCTCCATACCCATCTTTCATGTTTATGCAAAACGGCTAGCGGTAGTACCTCTCTAAGTGTGGTACTAACTTTTTACTACCACCCTCTAAGCGGTAGTAATTTTTTACTACCGCTCCGATGAACTTTTTCGCATACTCCCCTCCCCCCCATGGTAGTAGGCACTAGTAATTTATTTCTACAGTGGTTACTACGACGACAACAACAACAACAACAACAACAACAACAACAACAACCGCAACAACAACAACCACCACAACAACAACAACCGCAAGAACAACAACCACAACAACAACAACAACAACAACAACAGCGAGAACAACGACAACTACGACAACATCAACAACAACAATGACGAGAATATAGACAACAAGATCAACAACAATAGCAACGACAACAACAACAACAAGGACGACGACAACGACGACAACAATGACAATGATGAGGACAATGAAAACAACGACAACACCAACCACAACAACAAGAGAGACTACAATGACAACGATGACAACGACGACGACGACAACAACGACAACAACGACAACAACGACAACTACGACGACAATAACAACAACAACTACAACATCGACAACAACGTCAACAACGATAGCAACGACAAAAACAACAACAGCAACAAGGACAACGACAACAACGACAACAATGACGATGGCGACGACGACGATGATGACGATGACAATAACGTCATCAACGAAAACGAGAACAATGACAATAACGATAACAACAACAAAAACGACAACAACGACAACAACGATAACAACAACAACAATAACAACAATAACAATGAAGAAGACGACGATGACAACAACAATAATAACAACAACAAGTAAAACAAAAAGAACAACAACAAGAAGAACAACAACAATAACAACAACAACAAGAAAAACGACATCAACGAAAACAACAACAACAACAACAAAAACAACAACAACAGCGACCTCAATGACAACAACAATAACAAGA
>NC_058521.1:283526671-283529171 GCF_904849725.1 Hordeum vulgare subsp. vulgare | reverse complement strand
TAAATAACCGGGAGTGAACTAAATAATTGATATGTGAAGTCTCGTCAATATGCAACTCGTTGCATATTGAACTTCACTTATTGTGTAGTGTATGATTGTGTGACCTGTCATCCGTGACATGCATGTATTCAACTGCTCATGCATCATATGTGTTGTGCATCGTGTGGTGAATTCCGTGTGTTGATTTGTGTTTCCGGTTTGCTTCCTCTCGATAGAGTTCCGCAGCGTGCCGGATTGTGAGGACCCGTTCGACTATGTCGGTTCGTCTGCTTCACGGAGGCAATCTTCTTCCAAGCGGGATCTCAGGCAAGATGATCATTTCCCCAGATACCATTACTATCATTGCCATGCTAGTTTTACCGTCTCTATCGTTATGTCTCGTTGCCTACCACATGTTAAGTATAAGCCTCTCAACAATGCCATGAAACCTTCAACCTGTTCGACCTAGCAAACCACTGATTGGCCATGTTAATGCTTGCTTAACCCTGTGTTAGCGTTGCTAGTTGCAGGTGCACATGCTTCCATGTGAAAGCATGGGTTCCTTGTTATATCACCATATTAATGCTATTTAATTTAATGCACCTATATACTTGGTAAAAGGTGGAAGGATCGGCCTTTCTAGCCTGGTGTTTTGTTCCACCTTTGCCCCCTTAGTTTTGTTTACCGGTGTTATGTTCCATAAACGAGCGCTCCTAACACGATCAGGGTTGTTATGGGACCCCCTTGATAATTCGTTTTAGATTAAAGCTGGTCTGGCAAGGCCCAACATTGGTACTACATTTGCCCAACATAATAACTTGATAAAATTGAAATGCATAGGGAGTAATTCAACATAATACAGGGGGGCCAGTACTGTTGGTGCTGGTCCAAAACTAGAGCCGTTTGCGGGGCCAACCCGGGGCAACTCGGGAGATTTGTATCAGGCCACCGTACGCTTTGCTTATCCGTCGTGTCCTGAAAACGAGATATGCGGCTCCTATCGGGATCGTCGACACGCCGAGCGGCCTTGCTGGATTAGTTTTACCTTTGACGAGATATCTTGTGCATCGGAATTCCGATGATGCTTTGGGTAATCTCAGAGTTGAGGTTTTCCACTAGGGAATCCGACGAGATCGCGAGCTTCGTGATTGAGGATTTCTATGCGGCTTGTAGTAATTTGTGATGGACTAGTTGGAGCACCCGTGCAGGGTTAAATCTTTCGGAAAGCCGTGCCTGCGGTTATGTGGCACTGGTTCTAGATAACTTGAAGTTAACTTAATTAAAACTTGCCAACTGTGTGCGTAACCATGACTGTCTCTTTCGTGAGTTCTTTCTCCGATCGAGGACACAGTGGGGTTATGTCTGACGTAGGTAGGTGTTCAGGATCATTCATTTGATCATCCGTAGTTCACGTCCGCTGAGCGTAGATCTTCCCCCTCTTATTTCTTGTACTCGTAAGTTTAGCCACCAAATATATGCTTAGTCGCTGCTGCAACCTCACCACTTAACCTTAACTCACCCATTAAGCTTTGCTAGTCTTGATACCTTTGGAAATGAGATTGCTGAGTGCCCTGTGGCTCACGGATTACTACAACACCAGTTGCAGGTACAGGTAAAGGTTACTTGACGCGAGCGCGTTAATTGTTCATTTGGAGTTGCTTCTTCTTCTTCTTCATCGATCTAGGATGGGTTCCAGGCCGGCAGCCTGGGATAGCAAGGATGGACGTCGTTCTTATTTTTCTCGTTTGTTTTCGTCCGTAGTCGTACCTTGCTCTTACTCTTGATGTTATGTAATGTACTGATGTGACTCTGATGTAGCTTGTGGCGAATGTAAGCCAATTCTATATATATCTCATCTTTTCAGTACATGTACTTGTAACGATATCCATTCTTGCGACACGACGAGATGCGCATCTATCCCTGACGAGGCCTTCGTGCCAAATTGAGGATAGGGTCGCATCTTGGGCGTGACACAACAACAACAACAATAACGAGTACAAGAACAACAACAACAACAACAACAACAACAACAACAACAACATTAACGAGTACAAGAACAACAACAAAAACAACAAGAACAACAACAACAACAATGACAACAACAACAACAATGATGACGATGACCAGGACGACAACAACGACAATCAACAGAAAAACGACAACAACAACAATAACAACAACAACAACAACAAGAACAACAACAACAAGAACAACAACATCAACAACAACAACGACGACGACGACGAAGACAACAACGACCATGACAAGAACAACACCATCAACGACAACAACAACAACAACTGTGATCTCAACGACTGCAACAATAACAAGAACAACGACGACGACGACAACAACAACAATGACAAGAACAACGACGATGACGACGACAACAACAACAACAACAACAACAACAACAATAATAACGAGAATAACAACAACCACCACAACAACAACCACCACAACAACAAAAATAACAACAACAACCACGACGACAACAACAACAACAACGAAGACAACATCG
>NC_058521.1:283501671-283521671 GCF_904849725.1 Hordeum vulgare subsp. vulgare | reverse complement strand
GGCAAAGGCTTTCCAGCCCCTCCCGAGCAACATGGAGCGGCGCATCGTTTACTCCGCCGCGTGCACTTGCATAGCGCTATGGGAGCAACCGTATGCCTGCAACCACAAGACAAGGGGCTTGGCGGCCTCCATCACCCTAGCAAAAGGGCGAGGGAGATGCAAATGGCGAGCGAGACGCCGTGCAGCTCCACGATGAACTCCAGCGCCGTCCCATCCGAGTGTCCACAAAGCAAGGGAGAAGACGGAGATGTTGGAATAGCACTCCGCCTCCCCCGTCCACGGCCTCCGCGGTGACCACGACTCCTCGCCCCTCCGCCACCACGGACACTTGTGCCGCCCTCCGCAGCTGCACCTGTGGAAGCTGTGGCATGAACCGAGTGGGATCCACTTGCCGCCCTGGCAGCCGATGGTGGCCTCCCTCGTCCCATAGCCATGGTTAGGGGTGGGCGCCACTTGGAGCTAGAAAAGAATCTACAGATGCAACCTAGGGGTGGTGGCTGTTCCAGGAGCTGATGGATGAGCAAAACCCCCTCACAAACTCCCTAATTTATAGGGTGAGGCAGGGGGCAAGCTCCCCTCACTCCAGAAACCGCCGCCCGTCTCGCCCAATCACCCATGATCACGGGCGAACAGGGAACCATCCTGCTGCACCAATCCATGAGGGGGAGGGCCCTACAACGACTACCATCATTATGGCCACGAACGCCACTTCTATCACCTTTACTGCGCATACTTCACGCGTGGCAGTAACGCGTCAGGAGGTGCGGAGGCTACTGTGCACGCACCTCTCCACCTCGCGTGTTTGATGAGTTACGTGGGGAAGGGCCGCCTGCAACAGCTCCAAAGCTACAGAGTCCCCTACTGAGGAAGGCCATGCACTACTTTGGGCCTAGTCCAGCAACGCCCCGCGCGCGTGCGTAGCCTAGGCCCGGGGGCTCCTGTCGGTGCACTAGAGACTGGGGTCCCTTATGCCCCAGACTTGTGCACGGGCATCGGCGACGCCCCTTATGACAGTGTAGCGGGCAGAGCAGCAGAAAGGTAGTCCATGACCCGTGGAGGCAACGCCCTTCCCTCACTGCAAGGGGCGTGGAGTACAAGGGCTCCAGACGCAAGGCCCCGGCAAGCCCTTCTTGCTGGGAAGGTTCCCAAGGCCCCAGCAAGTCCGCTTCGCCGAGAAGACTACCCGAAGAACAGCAAGACCCCGGCAAGTTTCCCTTGCCCGGAAGGCTTGCACAGACTGGCGCGACCCCCACCGGAAGCCCTCCTTGCTGGGAAAGAGTTCAAGGCCCCCGGCAAGCCCTCCTTGCTAGGGAGGTGACCAAGTCACCCGATGGAGGCTCTAGGACAGCAAGCCCTTGTACGCTCGCCAGGTGTCCTGACCAGTTTCTACCACAATCCGACCGCTCCAGTACATCCCTCGTGTGCCATAACAAGGCCCAGGTGCCGATTCACCTGGGTACGTGTCGCAATCATCTTGCGGCAAGTCAGGGGTCAGACAAGGCATTTACTGCCCCTGACATCACTGACGAATTAGAGCGGTGAACACTGTTCACCGTGCATCCCATGAGCATACTGTTGGTGACCCCTTTGCCTACAAAGGAGGCTCAAAGCTCATTCTTAGGGATTGAACTTTTTGGGGATCAGAGACTCCCTAATCACCTACTAAGTTATTGTAGCACAACCACCCTACAATAAGCAGACAATACAAACTAAGTAGGAGTAGGGTTTTACGAGTCAAGCGGCCCGAACCTGGGTAAAAAGGACCTTGTCGGTGTTGATCGCTAGTTCCGCTCTCGATGCCGTACCTCTCTCTCCCCGCAAAACGATCAAGGGACTCCTCGAGTTTCCCATAGGTGTTGGTTTCTCCCGACAGGCGGGAAGGGATCCTACAACTGCCAATTTTAAAGAGGGACAGGGGAACATGCGCCCCTACCCAAAGCGGGTCTTCGCGTGCAAAGTACTTGCCCGCGCTGCAGGGATGGGCCCGAGGATGAAGTTTACCCTACCGGCGGGCGGCGGCGGCTTCGTTGCACCAGAAGGGAAACCTTTGAAAGATGCCTTTGGAACCCTCGAACACTCCCACCTCCTTTGCACTAAAGGGGAAACTGCCTTGTCCTGCAATCTACTGCTCGCTTGTCCTTTCCTGGAGTCAAACTTGACTCCTGAGGCCCGACCTTGCCTCAGAATTTCCCCTACTCCGGAGGGGTCCTGAGGAGGTCCCTGGCGGGTGCTGATGCTGCTCCTCCTCGCGAGGCTTGGCCTCTTGCGAGGTCCTTCCCAGGTGACGTCGCACCAGTTGATCTTGGGTTGGTGAAGCAAGCCGTCCCTGGGCCGCAGGCAGGCAGGTCTGGGTACCCCCATTCCTATAATGCCTGCAATAGCCCCCAGGCCCAAGGCGCCCCTGGGTTGGCTTCTTGGTGGAGCCTTGAGGGTGGCCTGAGGCGTCGTGGGCCCTAAACACCTGTGGGTCGGGCCTTTAAAACGGCGTGCCCGTCCTCTCCGTGCAGCATCTCCTAACCTGTGTGTGCCGACCATCTCCGCCTCCTCTCCATTCCGCGGCCGGCTCTTCCTTCTATCGATCCAGCCGTCGGATCTTATTCTCTCCCACGCGCGTCATGTCGTTGTTGCCTTGTTCTCTCCGTCATGCCTCAGAAAGGGGGGAAATGTGGAGGATCGTGAGACCCGACCGTCCTGGCTGCGCCCTCGCCCGCGTTGGATGATGGAGAACCTTGACGGGTTGAAGAAGGTTCAGCTTGTAGTTGCTGCAGACTCAATGAGTGGGGGGCACCCAGATCTGGCCGGGCTCATGGCCTCGGAGTGAAAGGCCGTCCCTAGCGGTTCCTCTCCATTTCCACGCCCTCATATCTGGTGTATTGCCGCCATTCTTGGGGTTCGTCAATTCAGTGATTTCGGATTACCAGATCCATGCGTGCCACCTTGACCCCCATTCTTCGGTTCTCCTCTCAGCCTTCACGTTCTTGTGCGAGGCTTTTGTTGGCGTTACTCCTTCCGTGGCATTGCTCCACCATTTCTTCTCCCTTCAGTTGATCTCTGAGGTGCAGTGCTCCGAGTTCGCTTCCTTGAGAACTGTCGATGCAACAACCCCGGGGGTCCTATACGCTTAGCTCCTCCCCGAAGTGGAAGTGTTCCGGCGGCAGTGGGTGCAGGTTGAGGCTGCCGAGGCCGCAGCACTGGCTAACCTCCGCCGACCCCCGCGACACCGAACCGGGGGTGGGAGCGAGAAGAAATTAGTGACACCCGGCTCGCGGCGGTCTTGATCCGGCTGAAAAAGCTGAGGCGTGCGGGGGTGCGATGGCGATGGTGGTGCGCGAGTTTATCTGTCGACGGATTGCTCCCCTCCAAAGCCACTCCCGCCCCATGTGGGCCTACATAGGGCCCAACGACTCGATGAGGACCCAAGTCATACCCTTTTTCCTCATGTCTTGCGTGAGCTACTTCGCCAGCTCACCGGCTACAATCCTGACGAGCTTCCCCCGAACGGACTGCCGCTGTAAAGCTTCAAGCCCCCAGGAGCTCTTGCCGTGGAGATGCCGCTCTTTGATTAATGGGGGCTCCTTCCTGAGGGGGAAAGGCGTTCCCTGGAGGCCGCGCCGCCCTGGGTTCGCCTCCCCCCGAAGACCCTGGTTGTGCGGTTACCCCCATGACTAGGGTGGGCGGTGCACCGCCGCCCGTCCTCCCAGCTCTAGCTTCGCATCAAGCCGGGGTTGGTGGTGGTGATCGGTCGATGGTGGAAAGTGCTTCCCCCACTTCCGAGACTTGCTCGAGGGCCACCGAGTCCCCCTGTTGGGTCGCCCCTGCCGGTTGGAAGACGAGGTTGCCCGAGGGCGGCTGCCCCCCGGCGCGAGGGTCTCCGGCGAGGAAGAAGTGGATGGTCATTGACAAGTAAGCACCTATGTTCCCCCTCGTCGTCCCTTTATGCGCCTATCTTCTGAACCCTTGTTCTTCAGGTGTCCCTTCGGGGGCTGGGGAGGAGGATCAGCGCCGCATACTCCGGAGGTCGCCCGGCATCCCGAGGCCTCTTCTCTCGCACTTCACGGGGCTCGATCTCTTCAGCCTCATGCACGTGAACCCCCACGGTCTTCTTCGGAGGTGGCCTCCCGTACTTCTATGTGATGCCTATCCCCTCGCCTGTGGCCCCTCCCGGGGCCATGCCACGCCTTCCCCTTGGACCCCTTCAGCATGGAGATGAGGGGAACCGTGGGGCGCTCAATGCCAAAGAAACGGCCACACGGGAGCCCCAAGCCCCCGGGCATGGACTCGGGGTGGGTGATTCCTTGCGCACTTCTCCTGCTCGCTGTACGGGAGGCGAGGACCCCTACTGGCTTCTGGAGCCTGTCTCGGGTTCGCCTACCGCACCATGGGGCTTGCTCCGCACCGCTGCGGACGCACCTCAACATTTGGGGCGGGGCTTCCCAGTCATGAAGTCTGCCTGGAAGGTGAGGGCTAGTACCTACCGTCGGGGTGGCCCCAGCTTGAGGTCGTCGTGAACCTCTGCCGCCTGCAGCGGCAGGCCACTCGCATAGAGGCGGAGGCATCCCTCATTATAGCGGTAGAAGCCCGCGAGCATGCTCTTGCTGAGGCTCATGAGGCTGATTGTCGGTGTAGGCCCTCCGAAGACCGCCACAGGGAGCTTCGTGCCCTCATCACCCATCTTGAAGAGCAAGCTCCGCCGAGGTCCTCCCTGGGTGGACCGCTGGCGGAGTCCTTCCACATCGGACCTCGAGCATCGGCTGACTTGCTTGTGCTTGTAGAGGTGGAGTAGTGCTTGGAGCGGGAGCAGCTGGACACGAGGGAGCACCGGTTGTCGCTTGCCAAGGAACCCCTTGCCTCTTGTGAAACGAAGCTTCGGGAGCAGATAGACAAGGGGGTGGTGGAGGCTTGATGTTCCCTTCTTCTCGATAACCATGCGACTTTGAGGCTCCAGGAGTCCCGCTTCCTCAAGTGTTGTGGTTGCCTGCAAGATTAGGTCATTGCCCTCCGGAGAAGGCTGGATCAGGAAGTGGAAAGCCGTCTGGCCGAGCTGGACGCGCAGGCCACTGCCGAGGGTAAACTGTCTAATATCTGCAAACAAGTGAAAGGAGCGGCTTCCCTGGCTGGAGAGGCTTCTGAAGTGGCAGCCCATGCTCACAGCCTTCAACCTGAGCGCTCCAGGATGCTCTGGTCCCTCAAGCGGAGGACTACCCGCGCTCTGAGCGACATCTGTGGAAAAGGCGTCTCCGGTCCCCTGATTCCCGACGACTCCAGGTGCTTGGGCTTTTTCTACCGCATAGTGGAGCATCTCGAGGCGGGAGCCGAGAAGGCCGTTGTGCTTGCGGAGGAGAAGAGCCGCGACCTTTTCGATCAGGCCGCCTCGGACGTCTTCAGGCTCGACTCCGACTTTGACTTTGCTTCGGTGCTGGATCCTGTGCCAGAGACGATCCGAGCCCTAACCGAATGGGTCAAGATTCATGTGGAAGACCTGGTGACAAGGCATGCTCCAGAGGGCCGCGGCGTGGGATCCGATGATGACGTGTCCTTATGATTCACAGCCTCATCCTCCTGAGAGTTCCATGTGTTAAGTTTAACAACAGCTAGGTCGTGTGTCGTGGGTACCTTTTAACATTTTCCCTAATGACGAGGAATGTGCAATGCTTCCATACTAGCGGCGACTGTTGCCAGCCTGTGATGTTGCCATTCTGATGATTTGTCCTGTGAGCGTGAGCTCGTTCATGGTGTATCCTTCCTGCTTTTGGGGCAGTTTGGACACCCTTTTGGCACTCTGTGTTTGCACGTCCCAGTCCCGCGCATTTCCCTGTCGCCGTGTGGTGCAACCCGTTACCAAGGTTTGTCCTCACAAGGCAAACCACCCACGCCCTGGGGGCCGAGTGACATTGTGACCAGTGAGGCCCCTGACGAATGCTGCTGAGGAGCCCCCTTTGACACTCAAGCCGCTCTACGTCGTGAGGCCCCAGTCTTGCACATTTCCCTGCCGCCGCGGAGCTGGCGCTTCAGAGGGCGGGACCCCGCTACTCCCGGCGCCTACCGGATCTCTCGGACGTCGCCAACAGTGGCGAGTGGCATTATGACCGGTTAGGCTCCTGAGGCGGAGCCCAGGAGCACCCTTGCTGGCGCTCGAGCGATTCCGTATTCCGCCTCTTTTTGCGATTGCCTCGGGAGAACTGGAGACATCCCGAGGTTCCCGTGAAACACCAATCAAAGCAAAAGGGGGAAAGAGAACACAAGTTCGGCAAAGCGAGAGAACATAGAAACGAAATCCCCGTCCTTCTTTTCTTTTTGAAACATCAAGTAGAGAAACCTGCAAGCCCTCGACATCTCAGGATACTATAGAAAGGGAAATGCCCTAGCGGGCCTCAACTTAAAACACAATGAAGAAACGAGAAAAAGCCGCGTCCGGCATCCTAGCTATTCACTGCCTCCTTCTCCCTCAAGCGTTGAGCTTAGGGCTTCCACTAGGCGTGGGGTGGACCCCTTCCGCGTCCTCAGGGGGCCCTGGGTGTATCCAGCCTCGGCTCGTTATTACATGAGAGTGTCACGATGGGGCTGTATATGGGAGGTCACGAGGATGCTTTGGCCTCTCGAGTGTCCCTACCCCCGAGGCATTAGGAGCCTGATTTCGAAAGTCAGTGGGGGACTGTTTTGATTCCTCCATCTTCTCCACTAGGCGTGGTGTGGACCCCTTCCGCGTCCTCGGGGGGCCCTGGGCGTATACAACCTCAGCTCGTTATTACATGAGAGTGTCTTGGGATGAAGTCGGTTCCGGAAGAATTGAAGAACGATGCAGGGTCGATGCACAGGTGGCGTCGTGGTGTCACGGGGGCGGCGCCGAGGTATTACCGGTTGACGCGGGGCCCGTGGATGCGAGGCCCATGGCCGTGCGCCCCGCTCGTCATCCCCGAGCTTGTAGCAGTGTGGCGTGGCCCGCCATGAGTGATTCCTCGAGCGAGGGGGGAGCCCCCCGCGCCCATCGGCTGGAAGACTCAACAACGTGGTGGGTAATGAATCCCGGGACGATGCCTTAGCGCGCCTCACTGGGGCCCCTGGGTTCCCTGACTAGTACCCTGGGCCGTGCCCCCAGGCCGGGCTAGCCCAGCCTAAGGGCAGTGACGAGTACCCGAACACCTGCTGGTAACCGAACAAACCCTGCACCGGTGACATGGGCATGTGTTCCACCTTCCATCCCCTAGTGGGCATTGCGCGCCCTGGAGGTGGGGGCGGGTATACCACCTTCGGCCCCCAGGTTGGGATCGTCTCGCCCGGGAACATGGGCGTATGTTCCACCCTCAGTCCCCAGGCTGGGGGCCCTCAACCTGGACATGAGGGTACGTCCACCCTGTCCTAGGCGAGAGCTCCCCGATCCCCACACCCAGGCGTCTGCCTGGGGCAGATCCCAACCAGCAGGTGCGCCCCGCAAGTGCACCCGTGCTGGGCGTCCTCGCGAAGCCACACCCTTAGATCACCCCCATGTCGTTGTTCACACCTGTTCGCGCTCAGGCTGTCTGTGGGGTCACGCTCGTTCCTCTTGCTGTAGTGACGGTCTGCGTGGTCTCCTACGTGGCTCGTAGGTGTGCCGATATAGTTGTCATCGGACCATGTGAGGACCCGAGGGTTGATATAATCGAGCCTCCGGTACTCCGGAACGCTGGGTGACGCCCTCCCAGCTGGCCGAGTCTTGCACCCCCATCTGCTCCCGCTGGATCTCCAGTAGGGGTGAGCCCAACTCGAGGTTTAGGGCGCGCCCGCGATGTAGCGACCCGACTCAATACGAGCCAAGCCTCTGGTGTTTCCGTACCATCCCAAGATCATGCTGGTACACACTACATCAATGTATATATCAAGAGTTCAATCACACAGCTTTATTAATCGGATCTCATAAAAAGTACTTATTACAATACTGAATTACAATAAAGATGGCTGAAGGCCATAAATCATGAGATATCTAACGAAGACTAGCGGAAGCATCGTGTAGTAGAGTCCATCTGACTCCAGGGCATATCATGCTTAGACCGTGACCTCACTCCTGGTCGGAAAAATACTCTGCAACATAACACGTTGCAGCCGTGTAGGTCAACACATTGAATATGCCGGCAAGTCACCAAAGTGAGGGGGTAAAGTAATTTTCATCTATTCTATATGCATCTATGGCAGGTGGGGCTATGAGTTTTATTGTAAATCAAGTTTTCTCCTACAACAAGAGGGGCTAAAAGCAAAATATTACTAAAGTGTTGGTTGTTAACGAGATGGTTCCACCAACAAATTCTCGTACCCGAGTTGTCAATAACACCCACATCATTATTAAAGTTGTGTTGAGAGTTCAGGTTAAATTCAATTCATCCGGCTCAAGTTGTCCATGACCATGGACACGGCTAACCGATTAGGTTTGGGTACTCTACAGAGTTTTGCACACGTTCCCCACAAGATTTCATCGCCTCCGGGTATGTCCTCGCACTTCAGGGTGTTTGAAGATCGGATGATCAAAACATGGTCTTTCAACGGGTCCCTCTAAATCCCTGTCAGTGCCCATCCATTCCTACCGTTCTGCTACATCTGCTAATACCGCCTGTCCAGAGTCACCACGTTGTCCAACCAAGCCAGAGCCCATAATGGCTTGCGGCTATGCAGGTAAGCCTTGGGTCTTGAAGCCTCCGTCCATGTCTTCGAGCCTGGGTGAAGCGTTCCGCAAGATGTCATGGCACGTCTCCAGCATCCCGGGTCATCCACTGGTTACTCCAGGGAGCCGATCAACCGTCCTTCACACAGAGTTGCACTGCATCGCGAGGTCTTGAAAATCATGACTTAACCGGTCTTGGTTATTAAAATATTTCTCGCATCACTCGTGTTTGCACTCAACCAGAATCCCGTCTATTCAAGCAAAGCAATATGAAATTTGTGGTCCCGGGCCAAGTAACGGTATTGTTGTCTGCCTACTAGATGATACTACAATCTATAACTATAATTTCCAAGTACCTACTCAGCATGCAATTGGGCAAAGTAAGGTGAAACTACCATGCATAGAAAACATAGGCGATAAAATGATCAAAAGTGACTTGCCTTGATGATAGTTGTCCTGATCGAGCGCTTCTAAGTAGCACGCTTAGCACTCCGGGTGATCTACCGACACAAACCATAACACACCATAAGCACAACAATCAGCAACAAGTAAGATAACATCACAAGCATAAAGTAGCTATGGCATAAATTGAAAGAATTCACTTCACCTAACTAAGGCAGAATTTGTTTTTGATAACACCCCAAGTAAAATTATTTAACAAAATTTGAAACTTATACCACAGGAACATATAATCACTAGGAAGTAGTAGCAAAAAGAAACAGATAAAAATCTATTTTGAAACTCCTAAAATAGGAAAAACAAAGTTTAAACTAAATCTGACCTCATTCAAATTTGAAAATTTCAAACGTAGACAATTAATATGTTTTTGCAAACTACAGTAAAATTGTGAACCAATGGAACATGTTCCAACTCCATTGGAGTTGTGGATCAAAGGTTATGATCGAAACAATTTTGAAACTGTCTCTGTTTTGGAATTAAACAGAAAAAGAGAAAACAGATTCTAACGGACAGGGGTACACGTGGCAGTCACTGATTGTTTGCGGGGTGTGTTTGCAGCGGGAATAGTAAGAAAATGGCTGATATCTAGTGAAAACGTGTCGGCTCAATTTAAGTGGATAGAAAACCGGGCTGGTTTTATGTAAAAACCCGAAGGGGTACACCACATCCAATCTACACCGCATGCTTTGGATCTTATGGTAGGAGTTAAAAGGGGGGCTCACAGTGAGGTTGGCCGGCGAGGGAGCTAGCTCCGGCAAGGCCGGGAGTGGTGCAGGGGACGGCGAGGCGGTCCGGCGTCGGGGGCGGCTGCCGAGGGGCTCGGTCGACGGCGACGGCTCTCCGGCGTCGATCTGCGGCTGCAGCGAGGGTCTTCGGGGACCAGGGCGAGCAATGGAGGGCCGGGGGGCTTCGGCTTGGCTCCGGCTCCGGCGAGGCGCTCGCGGCGGCGTGGGGCTAGGGCAGGCGTAGCGGGGTGGCGGAACGGGGCGAGGGAGTGCTCGGGGGTGGCGGGGTTATATAGGGGAGAGGGGGCGCCGAGGAGGGAAGGAGATCGGCGAGTGGGGAAGGTGGCCGGAGATGGCGGGGTGCTCCGGCTGGGAAGGAAAGGAGAGGAGAGAGGAGGAAGAAAGGGGTGCACGCGGGGGGGGGGGGGGTAAGTGGTGCTGCGGGGTGGGGTCGGCCAGGGGCGGGCCCGGGTGTCAGGGAGATGGGCTAGGTGCGGGGTGAGTAGGTGGGTGCGGTTAGGAAGGGAACACGGGATCCCGGGCTGCGGGGTGTTGGGCTCGTTATAGCGCGCCGACTGGCGGTTGCCTTCTTGGGAGGGTCATTTTCCTCCTCTCTTTCTTGCGTGCAAGAATTTTCTTTAGGGTATTTTCTCGGGGAGGAAAATAGAATGATAAAAGCAAATATTCGAAAGAATTCAAAGGAAAAAATTTACTGCAACCAAAATGCATAGATGCTTAGCTACAATTGTAAAACATTCCAAATTGGGAAATTTGGGATGTTACAAACCTACCCACCTTAAGATGAATCTCGCCCTCGAGATTCGGGTTGGCTAGAAAATAGGTGCGGGTGGTCTCATCGAAGATCCTCCTCTCGTTCCCAGGTGGCTTCTTCCTCGGTGTGGTGAATCCACAACACCTTGCAAAACTTGATGATCCTCCTGCGGGTAACTCTGTTGGCAGTCTCGAGAATTGTGATGGGTTTCTCCTCATATGTCAGATCATTGTCAACCTGTATGGCCTCTAGGGGCACTATATCTCTCAACGGAACATCAGCCATCTTAGCGTGGCATTTCTTCAACTGAGAAACAAGGAAGACATCGTGAATTCCGGACAATCCTTCCGGCAGTTCCAGTTTATAAGCAACTTCGCCTCTGCGTTCAAGAATTTTGTAGGGGCCTATAAACCGGGGTTCTAACTTCCCGTTCACACCGAATCTCTTGATTCCTCAAAGAGGGGACACCCGAAGATAGGCTCGGTCTCCTACTTCATATGTTACTTCCTTGCATTTTCCATCACCATAACTCTTCTGTCTGGACTGAGCTATCCTGAGTCGGTCACGAATCAGCTTGACCTTCTCTTCAGAATCTCGGATAAGGTCGGGACCAAAAAGTTGTCGGTCTCCAACTCCATCCCACATCAGTGGTGTTCTGCACCTCCTTCCATATAGAGCTTCGAAAGGGGCCATCTTCAGACTGGTCTGATAGCTGTTGTTGTATGAGAACTCGGCATAAGGCAAATTGTCATCCCATCTAGACCAATAGTCTAGTGCGCAAGCTCTCAACATGTCCTCCATAATCTGATTGACTCTCAAGGTCTGTCCATCTGTCTGTGGGTGAAAAGTTGTACTGAACTCCAATCTCGCTGCCAAGGTTTCATGCAGTTCGTGCCAAAATTTTGACATGAACTTAGTCCCTCTATCTGACACAATACTCTTCGATACTCCATGCATACATACGATCCTGGTCATATATATCTTGGCCAGCTTGGCACTCGTGTAAGTAGTCTTCACGGGAATGAAGTGAGCTACCTTGGTCAAACGATCGACCACAACCCAACTAGAATCATAGCCAGAACGGGTCCTGGGTAATCCTTTGATGAAGTCCATACCAAGCTTTTCCCATTTCCACTCGGGTATCGGCAGAGGTTGAAGCAAACCTGTTGGCTTGTGATGCTCGGCCTTTACTCGCTGACAAACATCACATATTGCTACAAACTCGACAATGTCTTTCTTCATTCCTGTCCACCAGAAACTTTCTTTCAGATCCAGATACATCTTGGTGTTGCTTGGGTGTATTGAGTATGTGGAACCATGGGCCTCCTGAAGTATCAACTTCCTGAGTTCAGGATCATTGGGCACATAGATGCGATCCTCAAACCATAAAGTTCTGTGTTCGTCCTCATGAAAACCTTTAGCCTTCCCGTCTTTCATTTTTTGCTTAATCTCAGCTATCTACTTGTCTATCTTCTGTGCTTCGCGGTTCTTTTCGATCAAAGTGGACTGAATTTCCAGTGTGGCTACAAATCCTCTTGGCACTATCTCCTATTTGAGTTCTCGGAGATCATCGGCTAACTCCTGAGGTAGTCCTCCTGCTATGAGTGTGTTCACATAACTCTTGCGGCTCAAGGCATCGGCTACAACATTTTGCCTTGCCTGGGTGATAGTGTAATCTCATATCATAGTCCTTGATCAACTCTAGCCATCTTCTCTATCTGAGGTTCAACTCCTTCTGCATGAAGATATACGTCAGGCTCTTGTGATCAGTGTAAACATCACAACTATTTCCTATCAGGAAATGTCTCCAGGTCTTGAGCGCGTGCAGTACGGCTGCTAGTTCCAAGTCATGCATGGAATAATTCAACTCATGGGGTCTAAGTTGTCTCTATGCATAGGCCACAACTTTGCCTTCTTGCATGAGCACTCCTCCAAGTCCTAGACGAGAAGCGTCACAGTAACTGGGAGATCTTTCCGAATGTTCGGCAATATCAGCACTGGGGCTGTAACCAGACGTTTCTTCAACTCTTGGAAGCTGGCTTCACATTCATCGGTCCAAACATACTTTGACTCCATCTTCAACAGCTCTGTCATGGGCTTGGCAGTCTTTGAGAAGTTCTCAATAAAAATCCGGTAATATTCGGCAAGTCCGAGGAAACTGCGGATCTCCTTAACTGAAGTGGGTGGTACCCATTCGGTGACTGCGGCAACCTTTTAAGGATCCACCGCGATTCCTTCTCCTAAAATGACGTGTCCGAGGAATCCGACTTCCTTCAACCAAAATTCACATTTGCTGAACTTTGCATACGGCTGATGCTCTCGAAGTTTCTCCAGAACTAGACGCAGGTGTTCCTTGTGGTCTTCTTCGTTCTTGGAAAATATTAGGATGTCATCGATGAACACCACGACAAACTTGTCCAAGTATTCCATAAATACTTTGTTCATAAGGTTCATAAAGTATGGCGGAGCATTAGACAGTCCAAACGACATGACCGTGTACTCATACAAGCAGTACCGGGTGGTGAAGGTTGTCTTAGGTACATCTTGTTCACGAATCTTCAGTTGATGATACCCGGATCAAAGATCGATCTTGGAGAACACTCGGGCTCCAACTAACTGGTCAAACAAGTCATTGATCATCGGCAGAGGGTACTTGTTCTTGATCGTCGCTTCGTTCAATGCTCGATAGTCGACTACCATTCTCAAGGACTTATGTTTCTTTTCATCCAAGAGCACTTGGGCTCCCCAAGGCGAAGAACTCGGGCGAATATACCCTTTGTCCAACAACTCCTTAATTTGCTTCTTGATTGCTACTAAGTCATTTGCGGGCATCCGGTAGGGTCTCTTGGATATCGATGTTGTTCCGGGCAATAGTTCAATTAGGAACTCAATCTCTCTACCAGGTGGCATGCCCGACAATTCTTCCCGAAATACATCTGGGTATTCTTGAACAATCGGTACTTCCTCCTGAACTACTCCCGTGAGAGAGTTTACTCGTTTACTCCGTGTCGGGTGCTGTGATACGTACTTGATCCTCTTCTGCTCTGGGGTGGTGAGCAGAATAGACTGAAGGGCACAATCAATGTTCCCTTCATACTTGGCCAACCAATCCATGCCTAGGATTACATCCAATCCTTGAGACTCTAATACAATGAGGTCGGCGGGAAACTTATGGTTCCCGATGTTGAGACGCAGTGCATGGCATCCTATCCCGACTGTCATCATGCCTCCTGGGGAACTTACCTTTATAAGCTGGCTGAGGGTTCTAGTTGGTAAACTATATTTTTCCACTACTACCCTTGATATGAAAGAATGTGTTGCACCAGAATCGAAAAGAACGAATACTGGGTGGGAATTTAGCAAAAACTTACCAACCACAGTATCGGGGTGATCATAGACCTCTTCAACATCGATGTGATTCACTTGAGCTCGGGGAAAAGGATTGGGCTTCTTCCCTGCAGAGTTGCCGTTGCCGGTTCCATTCCCTTGCTTGTTCTGGGGACATTCAGTCGCATAGTGTCCCGTCTTCTGACACTTGAAGCAAGTGATATGGGTCAGGTCCTTCTGAGCTTGAGCGGGGGGGTGTTGGTTGCCACTGCCATTCTTGAAGTTAGTGTTGTTGCGGTGGTTCCCGTTTCCTCCATGGTTGTGGCCTCCATGGTTGTGCACTGGTTGATTATGATGAGTGTGTCCACCAAATTTACCGGATCTAGTCCCGGTATTCCCTAAGTAGGGTGTGAAGCGGGGCTTCTGCTGAGTGCCGGAATTAAACTTCCGAGTGCCATACTTCCGCTTGCGGTTTTGAATTTGCTGTTGTTTACACTCTAAGACGAGGGCCTTGTCAACCAGCTCCTGGTAGTTGTTGAAGTTGGCTACCGTAGCTGGATGCTCAACTCATCGTTGAGTCCTTCCATGAACTTTTCCTGCTTAGCCGCATCATCGGCCACATCTCCAGGGGCATAGCGGGCGAGCATACTGAACTCATCAACGTACTGTGCCACAGAGCGATTTCCCTGGCATAAGTTGCGGAACTCACGCTTCTTCAGACTCACTGCACCAGCTGAGACATGTGCGTTATGGAAGGCTTGCTTGAATTGCTCCCAGGTGACTCCAGCGATGGGGTAAGTGGTGGTGTAGTTCTCCCACCAAGCAGCTGCTGGTCCCTCAAGTTGGTGCTCGGCAAAACGCACCTTCTCACCTTCAGTACATCCTGCGGTAATCAGCTCTCTCTCCAACTTGCAGAGCCACAATGGGCTCAGTGCTGCTGGAGAAAGTCGGAGGGTTCAACCTCAGAAAGCGGGTGAGGTTGTCGGCTTGAGGTGGGTGGTGCTGATTGTTGTTGGTCTGATTCTGGATGAGCAACTGCATAAATGCGTTTTTCTGCTAGATAAGCTGAGCGAGTTTCGGGGGGAAGTTGGTAGTAGGGTCACGTCTCGGAGGCATCTGGTGTTTGTAGAGGGGTGAGTTTAGCATAGTACAATGGTCTAAATAGTATATTCTCTACCCATATGAATGCAAGAAACATTAACACACCACACATTTTATTCAATACCATCACAGAAGGTTCACACACGGGGATACAAGTTTCGATAACCTAAACATCAGCCTAAGCGTTTAACGATAAGATAAAATTGGTGGACTAGTCTAAGTGTGCTCCTGAGAAAAGCACGGTGGTGGGTCGTTCGATGGAGCTTGCTTCATAGTCCTCCTCATTGCTGATCAAGGGGGCTACGTCTCCTTCCGGATGAAGGTTCTTGCCCATCTCCAGTTCTTCCTCCAGGTATGCCATATGAGTCTTCAGCTTCTTGATCCTCTCTAGGAAGTCCTTCACCTCCAATTCGTGCTCATAGTGGGCTTCCCGGGCTGCTTCTTCGAGTTCGAGTTCGCGGAGCGACAGTTGCTTGATCTTCCTGGCGTCCTTGAGCACACGTTGCTCCAGAGTCCCGTTGTGCTTCTCCATGGTCTGGGCATAGGACACGAGAGCATCCTTGGTCTTGCTTGAGATGATTTCTCCATCTTCTCCTCTTCGGGATACCGTGAATAGGTCCGGTGAAATAGGGCAGCCTCTATACACTTCCTTGATACGTCCGAGTGCACAATGGATCGCCATGTCCCTTCCGAGAATCCAGTTGGGTGCAATGAACTTGAAGTCCACAGGCTCAGTGCGCGGCTCGAATGTCCTTCCGGGAACGTGCACCTCAATCCTGTAGCGTGAATCCTCCGGGTAAGACTAAGTAGGCTTCCCTGTGATAGTCGGCAGAGCAATCCTCAAGTCCTTGGTGATCTGCATCAGCTCCTTTCCGAAAGGCATAGTGGCGTCGGGCTCGCAAAACTCCGTGAACTTAACGGGGATGAAGGTGGCCATCTCAAACATTGGAAAATCGGAGAGAAGTCAGAAATGATCAGAAGAGGAAATAGATGATTTATAGACATAAGAAAATAGTTTTCTTCCTAAGGCTTTTCCATTCCTAGAGGTTACGTCCTACGGTCAGCGTGTGCTCTGATACCATTTCTGTAGCGACCCGACTCAATACGAGCCAAGCCTCTGGTGTTTCGGTACCATCCCAAGATCATGCTGGTACACACTCAGTACATCAATGTATCTATCAAGAGTTTAATCACACAGCTTTATTAATCGGATCCCATAAAGAGTACTTTATTACAATATTGAATTACAATAAAGATGGCTGAAGGCCATAACTCATGAGATATCTAACGAAGACTAGCGGAAGCATCGTGTAGTAGAGTCCATCTGACTCCAGGGCATATCACCGAGCGTAGACCGTGACCTCACTCCTGGTCGTAAAAATACTCTGCAACATAACACGTTGCAACCGTGTAGGTCAGCATATTGAATATGCCGGCAAGTCACCAAAGTGAGTGGGTAAAGTAATTTTCATCTATTATATATGCATATATGGCAGGTGGGGATGTATGTTTTAGCGTAAAGCAAGTTTTCTCCTACAACAAGAGGGGCTAAAAGCAAAATATTATTAAAGTGTTGGTTGTTAACGAGATGGTTCCGCCAACCAATTCTTGTACCCGAGTTGTCAATAACACCCACATCATTATTAAAGTTGTGTTGGGAGTTCAGGATAAATTCAATTCCTCCGGCTCAAGTTGTCCATGACCGTGGACACGGCTAATCGATTATGTTTGGGGTACTCTGGAGAGTTTTGCACACGTTCCCCACAAGATTTGATCGCCTCCGGGTATGTCCTCGCATTTCAGGGTGTTTGAAGACCGGATGATCAAAACATGGTCTTTCAATGGGTCCCTCTCAATCCCTGTCGGTGCCCATACATTCCTACCGTTCTTCTACATCTGATAGCACCGCCTGTCCAGAGTCACCACGTTGTCCAAAAAATCCAGAGCCCATAATGGCTTCCGGCTGTGCAGGTAAGCCTTGGGTCTTGAAGCCTCCGTCCATCTCTTCGAGCCTGGGTGAAGCTTTCCACAAGATGTCATGGCACGTCTCCAGCATCTCGGGTCATCCACTGGTTACTCCAGGGAGCCGATCAACCGTCCCTCACCCAGAGTAGCATTGCATCGCGAGGTCTTGAAAATCTTGACTTTACCGGTCTTGGTTATTAAAATATTTCTCACATCACTCTTGTTTGCACTCAACCAGAATCCCGTCTACTCAAGCATGGCAATATGAAATTTGTCATCCCGGGACAAGTAACGGGATTGTTGTGTGCCTACCACATGATACTACAATCTATAACTATAATTTCCATGTACCTACTCAGCATGCAATTGGGCAAAGTAAGGTGAAACTACCATGCATAGAAAACATAGGCGATAAAATGATCAAAAGTGACTTGCCTTGATGAAGTTGTCCTGATCAAGTGCTTCTAAGTAGCACGCTTCGCACTCTGGGTGATCTACCAACACAAACAATAACACACCATAAGCACAACAATCATCAACAAGTAAGATATCATCACAAGCATAAAGTAGCTATGGCATAATGTGAAAGAATTCACTTCACCTAACTAAGATAGAATTTGTTTTTGATAACACCCCAAGTAAAATTATTCAAACAAAATTGAAACTTATACCACAGGAGCTAGCTAGCTCCGGCGAGGCCGAGGGTGGTGGAGGCGCCGGCGAGGGAGCTAGCTCCGGCGAGGCCGAGGGTGGTGGAGGCGACGGCAAGGCGGTCCGGCATCGGGGGCAGCTACGTCGATCTGCGGCGCGGGTGAGGGTCTTCGGGGACCAGGGCGAGCAATGGAGGGCCGGAGAGCTTCGGCTTGGCTCCGGCTCCGACGAGGCGCTAGCGGCGGCATGGGGCTGGGGCAGGGGTATCGGGGTGGCGGAACGGGGCGAGGGAGGGCTCGGGGGTAATGGGGTTATACAGGGGAGAGGGGGCGCCGAGGAGGGAAGGAGATTGGCGAGTGGGGAAGGTGGCCGGAGATGGCGGGGTGGTCCGGCTGGGAAGGAAAGCAGAGGAGAGAGGAGGAAGAAAGGGGTGCGCGGGGGGGGGGGGGGGTAAGTGGCGCTCCGGGGTGGGGTCGGGAAGGGGCGGGCCCGGGTGTCAAGGAGAGGGGCTACGCACGGGGTGGGTAGGTGGGTGCGGTTAGGAAGGGAACAGGGGATCCCGGGCTGCAGGGTGTTGGGCTCATTATAGCGCGCCGGCTCGCATTTGCCTTCTTAAAAAAATTTTACCGTTTCAGATTATTAATTAAAACAGAAACTAAAAAGAATAAAAATGAAACAAAATAAAATAGTTAATATATAGTATTATATACCAAAATGATCAGAATTTTTTTCCTAATTGTTTACCTTTTTTCCAAAACCAAAATTAAAACTTTTAAAAAATGTTTTTTCCAGAAAAACCCCTTATGCTATATTTCTTTTTGGCAAATAATTTCCCCATAAACTTGGGTTTTTTCTTGGCTCAAATAATTTCAAAAACACCCCTGGCTTGGGAGGGTCATTTTCCTCCGCTCTTTCTTGCATGCAAGAATTTTCTTTGGGGTGTTTTCTCGAGGAGGAAAATAGAATGATAAAAGCAAATATTCAAAACAATTCAAAGGCAAATTTTTATTGCAACCAAAATGCATAGATGCTTAGCTACAATTGTAAAACATTCCAAATTGGGAATTTGGGATGTTACACGCGCAGCCCTCCCGTTGCAAGCCCTGGCGATACCGTCTGACGGACACGGTTCGAGTGGGAACGAGGTCGGGCTTTGCCGACGGCGAAGAGCATAAGGTGGCGCGCGTGACCTCCGACGCGGCGCTAACGTGTGGTTTGCTGGCGCCTGAGCTCGTACACCACCAGCAGCTTGTCATGCCTTTGCGTGGGGTGCTGACTAGCTCGGACGCGTGGAAGGGCCGGGGCGGCGCTGGGATGCTACATGGTTGGTGAAGATGGCAACCCTCGGCGCCCGCTGGAAGCCTGTCCAGCATGGACATCGGCCGTCAAGGTGGCCGGATGGAGCTGGGCATCATGGCCCGCCCACACCGTCCGCGCCACACGAGCAGCACGTGTCTCCGTGCGGACTCGTCGTTTCCCCGTCATCGGCTCGTTTAGTTTCGGTGAGTTGAACCTTGGGAGAGACCTCGACACACCCCCTACCTGGCGCGCCAAATTTCGGATTTTGGGCTCCGCAAAACCCTAAGGAATCGAACACAGGGGCGTGTACAACAATCTCTCCTCGCTCAACCTCCCCTAGCCCGCTCCTCGATGGAAACGATGAAGGACTCACTCGAAGGTGAGAGTAGCACAGAACCCAACAGTTTACTGAGGTGCGAGATACTACGAAGAGTAAAACCATACTCCTGCTTTTGGTGGATTGCCTCTCATGTTGCTGTTGTTATTTGCTGTTGTTTTTGTTCTTGTAGTTTTTGTTGTTATCGTCGTCGTCATCGTCGTCTTCCTTGTTGTTGTTGTTGTTGTCGTTGGTGGCGCTTTTGTTGTTGTTATCGTTGCTGGCGCTTTTGTTGTTGTTGTCGGTGTCGTCGTCGTCGTTGTTGTTGTTGTTGTTGTCGTCGTTGTTCTCGTCATTGTCGTTCTTTTCATCATTGTTGTTGTCGTCGTTGTCGTCGGTGTTTTGTTGTTGTTGTTGTTGTTGTTGTTGTTGTTGTTGTCGTTATTGTTGTTGTTGTCGTTGTTGCTGTTGTTGTTGTTGTTGTTGTCGTTGTTGTTGTTGTCGTTGTTGTTGTTGTCGTTGTTGTTGTTGTTGTTGTTGTTGTTGTTGTTGTTGTTGTTGTTGTTGTGGGTGTCATCATCGTCTTCGTGGTCGTTGTCGTCGTCATTGTCCTCGTTGTCGTTGTCGTCGTCGTCATCGCCGTCATTGTTGTTGTGGTTGTTTCCATTTTTATCGTTGTTGTTGTTGTTGTTGTTGTTGTTATTGTCGTCGTCATCGTCGTCATTGTCGTGTTTGTTGTTGTTGTTCTTGTTGTTG
>NC_058521.1:283486671-283496671 GCF_904849725.1 Hordeum vulgare subsp. vulgare | reverse complement strand
AGTCATTTTTTTAGAAGGCAAACGTGTGGGCGCACTTTAGCAGTGGGCCGCCACCCCCTAGGCCTGGGATCCGGAATCCCTTAGAGTTCGGCCACCGCCTCCTTCCATCCCCAGCTCCCTCCCACTTCCACGCGGGGCCCCCGCCCAACACCCTCTCCCACCGGTCACCTTCCACCTCCCTCCCTCCTCTCTTTCCTAAACAGTGTGCCCGACCCCGAGCCTGTTCTCCCAGGATCACCGGGATCCTCTCGGACCCCTCTCCCCCTTCCTTCCCCTAGCCCCTCCCGGCCTATATAAACCCCGAGCCCCGGCCGCACCCCGTTCCCACCACCACCTCGCCGAGCCGCCGCCCCGAGCCCCTGCCGCAGCCACCACCGGAGCCCGAAGCTCCACTTCGGCCGCACCCGAGGACAGCCACCCCGGCGCCACCCCCGACTCCGCCCGACGCCCCCACTCACCGGAGGGAACCCGCCGCCGCCCCCCCCGTCCCATCGCCAGCATCGGAGACCCTCCCCTCGCCGGCGACCCTCACCCCCGCCGGAGTTGCCCAGCCACTGTTGCGGTGAGGCCCCTCCTCCTGTTTCTATTTTTTTTCTTTTCTTGGTTTGCCCTTAGATCTATTTTCAAAGGTGTAGATTAGAGTAGGATACCCCTTCGGTTTTCCAACAAAAACCGCGCTGGTTTTTATTTCACTTAACTGTTAGCCGGAGCTTTTAGTTAGATTTCGGCCGTTTGCTTATAAGCCTCGCAGCAAACACCCCTTAGCCAATCACAGTGAGCCACGTATACCCCCCTGTCTGTTAGCAAATTTGTTCTTTTTTCCGTCTAGTTAAAAAACAGTAAAGTTTCTGTTTTGTTTTGGCCATAACTTTTGATCCCGAAGTCCAATGATATTGATTCTTGTTCCAGTAGATTCAAATTTTTCTGTAGTTTTTAAAAACGTATAATTTGTCTATGTTTGAAATTTGCAAATATAAGTTAGCTCAGATTTAGTTTAAACCTTGTTTTGCCTATTCCAGGAGTTTAAAAAATGATTTTGAGTTGATTCTTTTTGCTACTGCTTCCTAGTGATTATATCTTACTGTGGTAGAAGTTTCAAAAAATTTAAAGTATTTTTTACTGGTGTTTTTAACAGAAACAAGTTTCTGCCTTAGTAACGCCTGTTGAATTCTTTTACTTAGGCCGTAGCAAATCCTTACTTGTGATGTTATTTTTACTTGTTGCTTGTTTGTAGTGCTTATGGTGTGTTTTGTGTTTGTATCGGTAGATCATCCGGAGTGCGAAGTGTGTTACTTAGAAGCGCTCGCTCAAGACAAGTATCATCAAGGCAAGTCATTTTGATCATGTTATTTTCCTATGTTTTCGATGCATGGTAGTTCACCTTTCTTTGCCCCAATTGCATGCTGCCTAGGTACTTGGAAATTTTAGTATAAGATGTAGTATCATGTGGTAGGCACACAACAACCCCGATACTTGGCCCTGGGACGACAATTTCTTAATGCTATGCTTGAGTAGACACGTTTTCGGTTGAGTGCATAACACGACTGATGCGAGGTTGATTAAATAATCAAGAACGGTTAAGACAAGATTTTCAAGTCCTCGGACGCAATGCAACTCTGGGTGAAGGACGGTTGATCGGCTCCCTGGAGAAACCAGTGGATGGCCCGGGATGCTGGAGAGGCCATGACATCCTGCGGAAAGCTTCACCCAGGCTCGAAGAGACGGACGGAGACGTCAAGACTCAAGGCTTACCTGCACAGCCGCAAGTCATTATGGGCTCTGGGTTGGTTGGACAATGGGGTGACTCTGGACAGGCCGTGCTAGCAGATGTAGAAGAATGGTAGGAATGGATGGGCACTGACAGGGATTCAGGGGGACCCGTTGAAAGACCATGTTTTGATCATCCGATCTTCAAACACCCTGAAGTGCGAGGACAAACCCGGAGGCCATCAAATCTTGTGGGGAACGTGTGCAAAACTCTGCAGAGTGCCCAACCTAATCGATTAGCCGTGTCCACGGTCATGGACAACTTGAGCCGAAGGCGTTGAAATTCCCCTGAACTCTCGACACAACTTAATAATGATGTGTGTGTTAACAACTATTCGGGTACGAGAATTGGTTGGCGGAACTATCTCGTTAACAACAAACTATGTAGTAATATTTTGCTTCCAACCCCTCTTATTGTAGGATAAAACTGGCTTTATGCAAAACTCATAGCCCCACCGGCAAAATATGCATGTAGAGATAGTTGATTATTATTTTACTCCTCTCTTTGATGACTTGCCGGAATATTCAATATGCTGACCTACACGGCTGCAACGTATCATGTTGCAGAGTACTTTTCCGACCAGGAGTGAGCCTACGATCTACGCTCAGCGACTTGCCCTTGGAGTCGGATGGAGTCGTCTACCTGATGCTTCGGCTAGTCTTCGTTCGATATCTCATGAGATGGCCTTCAGCCACTTTATTGTCATAAAGTACTCTTTATGAGATTTCGATTAATAAAGCTGTGTGATTGAACTCTTGAATATATACATTATGTACTGAGTGTGTACCAGCATGATCTTGGGATGGTACGGAAACACCAGAGGCTTGACTCGTCTTGAGTCGGGTCGCTACAAAAATGGTATTCAGAGCACACGCTGACCATAGGACGTAACCTCTAGGAATGGAAAAGCCTTAGGAAGAAAACTATTTTCTTATGTCTATAAATCTTCTATTTCCTCTTCTGATCATTTCTGACTTCTCTCTGATTTTCCAATGCTTTAGATGGCCACCTTCGTCCCTGTTATGTTCACGGAGTTTTGCCAGCCCGACGCCACTATGCCTTTCGGAAAGGAGCTGGTGCAGATCACCAAGGACTTGAGGATTGCTCTGCCGACTAGCACAAGGAAGCCAACTTTGTCTTACCCGGAGGATTCATGCTACAGGATCGAGGTGCACGTTCCCGGAAGGACATTCGAGCCGCGCACTGAGCCGGTGGATTTCAAGTTCATCGCACCCAACTGGATTCTCGGAAGGGACATGGCGATCCATTGTGCACTCGGACGTATCAAGGAAGAGTACAAAGGCTTCCCTATTTCACCAGATCTATTCACAGTATCCCGGAGAAGCGAAGACGGAGAAATCATCTCAAGCAAGACCAAGGACGCTCTCCTGTCTTATGCCCAGACCTTGGAGAAGCACAGCGGGACTCTGGAGCATCGTGTGATCAAGGACGCCAGGAAGATCAATCAACTGTCACTCCACGAGCTTGAACTCGAAGAAGCAGCCCGGGAAGCCCACTATGAGCACGAACTGGAGGTGAAGGACTTTCTGGAGCGGATCGAGAAGCTGAAGACTCGAGTTGCATACCTGGAGGAGGAACTGGACATGGGCGAGAACCTTCATCCCGAAGGTGACGTAGCCCCCTTGATCAGCAACGACGAGGACTATGAAGAAAGCTCCACCGAAGGACCCATCACCATGCTTTTCTGAGGAGGACACTTAGACTAGACCACCAAATTTACTTTATCGTTATACGCTTAGGTCGATGTTTAGGATTATCGACTTTTGTATCCTCGTGTGAACCTTTGTGATGGTATTGAATAAAATGTGTGGTGTGATGCTTGTTTGTTGCAATTCATATGGGTAGTGTAATTACTCTTAGACCATTGTTCTATGCTAATCTCACCGCTCCACAAACATTAGATGCCTCCGAGATGCGCCCCTGAGTCCAACTTTCCGCCGGAACTCACCCAGTTGATCGAGCAACAAAACACCCTGATGCAGCTGATCATCCAGAACTAGAACAATAACAACAACCATCATCCACCCCAGGACGACAATCTCACCCGTTTCCTGAGGTTGAACCCTCCAACTTTCTCCAGTAGCATTGAGCCCATTGTGGCAGATGATTGGCTCCGCAAGATGGAGCATGAACTTACCACTGCTGGTTGTACTAAAGCTGAGAAGGTGCGCTTTGCCGCGCATCAACTTGAAGGCCCCGCAGCTGCTTGGTGGGAGAACTACACCACCACTTACCCCATTGCTGGAGTCACTTGGGAGCAATTCAAGCAAGCCTTCCGTACCGCACATGTCTCAGCTGGTGCAATGATTCTGAAGAAGCGTGAGTTTCGCAACTTACGCCAAGGGAATCGCTCTGCGGCCCAGTATGTCGATGAATTCAGCATGCTCGCCCGTTATGCACCTGCAGATGTGGCCGATGATGCGGCCAAGCAGGAAAAGTTCTTGGAGGGACTCAATGATGAGCTGAGCATTCAGCTGACTATAGCCACTTTCAACAACTATCAGGAGCTAGTGGATAAGGCCCTCATCTTGGAGGGGAAACACCAGCAGATGGAGAACCGCAAGCGGAAGTATGGGATTGGAAAGTTCAACTCCGGCACTCAGCAGAAGCCGCGCTACACCCCCTATTCAGGGAATACCGGGACTGGATCCGGTAAGTTTGGAGGACACGTCCAGCATAACCACCCAGTGCACAACCATGGAGGAAATGGGAACCACCGCAACAACAGCAACTTCAATAATGGCGGTACTGGCACTCAGTAGCATTCAGCTCCAGCTCAGAAGGATCTGAATCACATCACCTGCTTCAAGTGTCAGAAGACGGGACACTATGCCACTGAATGTCCCCAGAACAAGCAGGGAAATGGAAACGACAACGGCAACTCTGCAGCAAAGAAGCCCAATCCTTTTCCTCGAGCTCAGGTGTACCACAAGTATGTTGAAGAGGTCTATGATCACCCCGATACTGTGGTTCGTAAGTTTTTGCTAAATTCACATCCAGTATTGGTACATTTTTATTCTGGTGCAACACATTCATTCATATCAAGGGTAGTTGTGGAAAAGTATAGTTTGCCAACTAGAACCCTCAGCCATCCTATTAAGGTCAGTTCCCCGGGAGGCATGATCACAGCCGGGATAGGATGCCATGCTTTGAGTCTCAACATCGGGAACCATAATTTTCCCACCGACCTCATTGTATTAGACTCCCAGGGATTGGATGTAATCCTAGGCATGGATTGGTTGGCCAAGTATGAAGGGAATATTAATTGTGCCCTTAAGTCTATTTTGATCACCACCCCCGAGCAGAAGCGGATTAAGTACGTGTCTCAGCGCCCGACACGGAGTAAGTGAGTAAACTCTCTCACGGGAGTAGTCCAGGAGGAAGTACCGATTGTACAGGAGTACCCAGATGTATTTCCGGAGGAATTGCCGGGCATGCCACCTGATAGAGAGATTGAGTTCTTGATTGAGCTATTACCCGGAACAGCCCCGATATCCAAGAGATATGACTTGGTAGAAATCAAGAAGCAAATTAAGGAGTTGTTGGACAAAGGGTATATTCGCCCAAGTTCTTCACCTTGGGGAGCCCTAGTGCTCTTGGTTGAAAAGAAGGACAAGTCCTTGAGAATGGTTGTCGATTATCGTGCATTGAACGATGTGACCATCAAGAACAAGTACCCCTTGTCGATGATCAATGATCCGTTTGATCAGTTAGTTGGAGCTCGCGTATTCTCAAAGATCGATCTTTGATCCGGGTATCATCAGTTGAAGATTCGTGAATAGGATATACCCAAGACAGCCTTCACCACTCGGTACGGCTTGTATGAGTACACGGTCATGTCAATTGGACTAACTAATGCTCCGGCGTATTTTATGAATCTGATGAACAAGGTATTTATGGAATACTTAGACAAGTTTGTCGTGGTGTTCATCGATGACATACTGATATTCTCCAAGAACGAAGAGGAATACAAGGAACATCTGCGTCTAGTTCTGGAGAAACTTCGAGAGCATAAGTTGTATGCAAAGTTTAGCAAATGTGAGTTTTGGTTGAAGGAAGTCGGATTCCTCGGCCACGTCATCTCAGGAGAAGGAATAGCAGTGGACCCTGCCAAGGTCGCAGCAGTCACCAAATGGGTAGCACCCACTTCAGTCAAGGAGATCCGCAGTTTCCTCGGACTTGCCGGATATTACCAGAGGATCATTGAGAATTTCTCAAAGATCGCCAAGCCCATGACAGAGTTATTGAAGAAGTAATCCAAGTATGTTTGGACTGAGGAATGTGAACCAGTTTTCAAGAGCTGAAGAAACGTCTTGTTACAACCCAGTGCTGATATTGCCGAACATTCGGAAGGATTTCCAGGTTTACTGTGACGCGTCTCGTCAAGGACTCGGAGGAGTGCTTATGCAAGAAGGAAAAGTTGTAGCCTATGCATCTAGACAGCTCAGACCTCATGAGTTGAATTATGCCACGCACGACTTGGAACTAGCAGCCGTAGTGCACGCTCTCAAGACCTGGAGACATTTCCTGATTGGAAATAGTTGTGATGTTTACACTGATCACAAGAGCCTGAAATATATCTTCACGCAGAAGGAGTTGAACCTCAGACAGAGGCGATGGCTAGAGTTGATCAAGGACTGTGACATGAGATTGCATTATCACCCAGGCAAGGCAAATGTTGTAGCCGATGCGTTGAGCCGCAAGAGTTATGTGAACACACTCACCGCTGGAGGATTACCCCAGGAGTTAGTCGATGACCTCCGAGAGCTCAAATTGGAAATAGTTCCAAGAGGATTTGTTGCCACACTGGAAATTCAGTCCACCTTGACCGAAAAGATCCGCGAGGCACAGAAATCAGACAAGAACATAGCTAAGATTAAGCAGAAAATGGACGACGGGAAGGCTAAAGGTTTTCGTGAGGATGAACACGAAACTTTATGGTTTGAGGATCGCATCTATCTGGCCAATGATCCCGAACTCAGGAAGTTGATACTTCATGAGGCCCACGATTCCCCGTACTCGATACACATCGGCAACACCAAGATGTATCTGGATCTGAAAGAAAGTTTCTGGTGGACAGGATTGAAGAAAGACATTGCCGAGTTCATAGCAATATGTGATGTTTTTCAGCGAGTAAAAGCCGAGCATCAGAAGCCAGCAGGTTTGCTCCAACCTCTGCCGATACCCGAGTGGAAATGGGAGAAGCTTGGTATGGACTTCATCACAGGATTACCCAGGACCCGTTCTGGCTATGATTCTATTTGGGTTGTGGTAATTTGTTTGACCAAGGTAGCTCACTTCATTCCGTTGAAGACTACTTACACGAGTGCCAAGTTGGCCAAGATATATATGACCAGGATCGTATGTCTGCACGGAGTACCGCAGAGCATTGTGTCAGATAGAGGTACTCAGTTCACATCAAAATTTTGGCACCAACTGCATGAAACCTTGGGAACAAGATTGGAGTTCAGTACAGCTTTTCACCCGCAGACAAATGGACAGACCGAGAGAGTCAATCAGATTCTGGAGGACATGTTGAGAGCTTGCGCACTAGACTATGGGTCTAGTTGGGATGACAATTTGCCTTATGCCGAGTTCTCATACAACAACAGCTACCAGACCAGTCTAAAGATGGCCCCTTTCGAAGCTCTATACGGAAGGAGGTGCAGAACCCCGTTGATGTGGGATGCAGTTGGTGACCGACAACTTTTTGGTCCCAACCTTATCTGAGATTCTGAAGAGAAGCTCAAGCTTATTCGTGACCGACTCAAAATAGCTCATTCTAGGCAGAAGAGTTATGCTGACAGCAAACGCAAGGAGGTAACGTACGAAGTGGGAGACCGAGCATATCTTCGGGTGTCTCCACTTCGAGGAATCAAGAGATTTGGTGTGAAGGGAAAGTTAGCACCTCGTTTCATTGGCCCCTACAAAATTCTGGAACGTAGAGGCGAAGTTGCATATAAACTGGAACTGCCGGAAGGATTGTCCAGAGCTCATGATTTCTTCCATGTTTCCCAGTTGAAGAAATGCCACGCTGAGATGGCCGATGTTCCGTTGAGAGATACAGTGCCCCTAGAGGCCATACAGCTTGACAGTGATCTGACGTATGAGGAGAAACCCGTCAGGATTCTCGAGACTGCCAACAGACTTACCCGCAGCAAGATCATCAAGTTGTGCAAGGTGTTGTGGAGCCACCACACCGAGGAAGAAGCCACCTGGGAACGAGAAGAGGATCTTCGTCGAGACCACCCACACCTATTTTCTAGCCAACCCGAATCTCGAGGGCGAGATTCATCTTAAGGTGGGTAGGTTTGTAACATCCCAATTTTCCTAATTGGGAATGTTTTACATTGTAGCTAAGCATCTATTCATATTGGTTGTAATAAAGTTGGCACTTGAATTCTTTCGTCTTTTGTTTTTGCATTTTCTATTTTTCCTCACACGAGAAATGCCCGGGAAAATACTCTCTTGCACGCAAGAGAGAGAGCGGAGGAAAATGACCTTCCAAAGTGCGGGCATTTATGAAATATTGGAGCCAAGAAATCCAAAGTTTATTTGCAAAAATATTTGCAACAAGAAAATAAAGCATTTTGGGGAATTTCTGGAAAAAAAACATTTTTTTAAGTTTTTATTTTTGCTTTGGAAAAATGTTATTCGAATAGAGGATATTTTTCTGGTTTTATTGGTATATAATACTCCATATTAAATATTTGATTTATTTCCTTTTTACTCCTTTTCCTTTTCTGTTTCGGAAAAAAGTTTAATTAGGAAAGTCTTTTTTTTAGAAGGCAACCGCCTGGGCGCACTTTAGCAGTGGGCCGCCAACCCTAGGCCTGGGATCCGAAATCCCTTAGATTTCGGCCACCGCCCCCTTCCATCCCCAGCTCCCTCCCACTGCCACGCGGGGCCCCCGCCCGACCCCCTCTCCCACCGGTCACCTTCCACCTCCCTCCCTCCTCTCTTTCCTAAACAGTGTGCCCGACCCCGAGCCCGTTCTCCCAGGATCACCGGGATCCTCTCGGACCCCTCTCCCCCTTCCTTCCCCAAGCCCCTCCCGGCCTATATAAACCCCGAGCCCCGGCCGCACCCCGTTCCCACCACCACCTCGCCGAGCCGCCGCCCCGAGCCCCTGCCGCAGCCACCACCGGAGCCCGAAGCTCCACTTCGGCCGCACCCGAGGGCAGCCACCCCGGCGCCACCCCCGACTCCGCCTGACGCCCCAACTCACCGAAGGGAAGCCGCCGCCGCCCCCCCCGTCCCATCGCCAGCACCGGAGACCCTCCCCTCGCCGGCGACCCTCACCTCCGCCGGAGTTTCCCAGCCACTGCTGCGGTGAGGTCCCTCCTCCTGTTTCTATTTTTTTTCTTTTCTTGGTTTGCCCTTAGATCTATTTTCATAGGTGTAGATTAGAGTAGGATACCCCTTCGGTTTTCCAACAAAAACCGCGCTGGTTTTTATTTCACTTAACTGTTAGCCGGAGCTTTTAGTTAGATTTCGGCCATTTGCTTATAAGCCTCGCAGCAAACACACCTTAGCCAATCACAGCGCGCCACGTATACCCCCCCTGTCTGTTAGCAAATTTGTTCTTTTTCTGTCTAGTTGCAAAAACAGTAAAGTTTCTGTCTTGTTTTGGACATAACTTTTGATCCCGAAGTCCAATGATATTGATTCTTGTTCCAGTAGATTCCAAATTTTCTGTAGTTTTTAAAAACATATAATTTGTCTATGTTTGAAGTTTTCAAATATAAATTAGATCAGATTTAGTTTAAACCTTGTTTTGCCTATTCCAGGAGTTTAAAAAATAATTTTGAGTTGATTCTTTTTGCTAATGCTTCCTAGTGATTATATCTTACTGTGGTAAAAGTTTCAAAAATTTTAAAGTATTTTTTACTGGTGTTTTTAACAGAAACAAGTTTCTGCCTTAGTAACGCCTGTTGAATTCTTTTACTTAGGCCTTAGCAAATCCTTACTTGTGATGTTATTTTTACTTGTTGCTTGATTGTAGTGCTTATGGTGTGTTTTGTGTTTGTATCGGTAGATCATCCGGAGTGCGAAGCGTGTTACTTAGAAGCGCTCGCTCAAGACAACTATCATCAAGGCAAGTCATTTTGATCATGTTATTTTCCTATGTTTTCGATGCATGGTAGTTCACCTTTCTTTTCCCAATTGCATGCTGCCTAGGTACTTGGAAATTTTAGTATAAGATGTAGT
>NC_058521.1:283474171-283479171 GCF_904849725.1 Hordeum vulgare subsp. vulgare | reverse complement strand
TTGTTGTTGTTGTTGTCGTTGTCGTTGTCGTCGTTGTCTTCGGTGTTGGTAATGTTGTTGTGTTGTTGTTGTTTCTGTTGTTATTGTTGTTGTCATTATTGTCATTGTTGTCGTTGTTGTATGTAGCGACCCGACTCAACGAGTCAAGCCTCTGGTGTTTCTGTACCATCCCAAGATCATGCTGGTACACACACAGTACATAATGTATATATTCAAGAGTGCAATCACACAGCTTTATTAATCGAAATCTCATAAAGAGTACTTTATTACAATAAAGGAGTACAATAAAGTGGCTGAAGGCCATCTCATGAGATTATCTAACGAAGACTAAGCGGAAGCATCAGGTAGACGAGTCCATCCGACTCCAAGGGCATGTCGCTGAGCGTAGAATCGTAGCCTGACTCCTGGTCGGAAAAGTACTCTGCAACATGATACGTTGCAGCCGCGTAGGTCAGCATATTGAATATGCTGGCAAATCATCAAGAGAGGGAGTAAAATAATCACTATCTCTACATGCATATTTGGCCGGTGGAGCTAAGTTTTTGCATTAAGCTAGTTTTATCCTACAACAAAAGGGTTTGAAAGCAAAATATTACTACATAGTTTGTTGTTAACGAGATGGTTCCGCCAACCAGTTCTCGTACCCCGAATAGTTGTTAACACCCACATCATTATTAAGTTGTGTCGAGAGTTCAGGGGAAATTCAATGCCTTCGGCTCAAGTTGTCCATGACCGTGGACACGGCTAATCGATTAGGTTGAGTACTCTGCAGTGGTTTGCACACGTTCCCCACAAGATTTGATCGCCTCCGGGTTTGTCCTCGCACTTCAGGGTGTTTGAAGACCGGATGATCAAAACATGGTCTTTTAACGGGTCCCTCTGAATCCCTGTCGGTGCCCATCCATTCCTACCGTTCGTCTACATCTGCTAGCACCGCCTGTCCAGAGTCGCCGAGTTGTCCAACCAAGCCAGAGCCCATAATGACTTGTGGCTGTGCAGGTAAGCCTTGAGTCTTGAAGTCTCCGTCCGTCCCTTTGAGCCTGGGTGAAGCTTTCCGCAGGATGACATGGCCTCTCCAGCATCCCGGGCATCCACTGGGTTCTCCAGGGAGCCGATCAACCGTCCTTCACCCAGTGTTGCATTGCGTCCGAGGTCTTGAAAATCTTGTCTTAGTCCGGTCTTGGTTATTATATCATCCTCGCATCACTCGTGGAATACACTCAACCGATAACCCGTCTACTAGAGCATAGCATATATAACATTGTCGTCCGGGGCCAAGTATCGGGGTTGTTGTGTTCCTACCACATGATACTACACCTATGACTAAAGTTTCCAAGTACCTAGGCAGCATGCAAATAGGGCAAAGAAGGTGATCTACTATGCATTGAAAACATCGGTAAAAATAACATGATCAAAGATGACTTGCCTTGATGATAGTTGTCCTGCTCGAGCGTCTCTAAGTAACACGCTTCGCACTCCGGATGATCTACCGATACAAACACAAAGCACACCATAAGAAATTCAATCATGCCACGAGTAAAAATAACATTACAAGCAATGATTTGCAAAAGACTACGCAAAAGAATTTATCGCGCGCCGGTAGGCAGAAACTTGTTTCTGTTGAAAACACCAGTAAAAATACTATACAAATTCTGAAAATTATACCACTGTAAGATTTTATCACTAGAAAACAGTAACAAAAAGAATCAACTCAATATCATTTTCAAACTCCTGGAATAGGCAAAACAGTGTTTAAACTAAATCTGCTCTAACTTATATTTAAAAATTTCAAACACAGACAAATTATATGTTTTAAAAACTGCAGGAAATTTGTGAGCTACTGGAAAAAGAATCAATGTCATTGGACGTAGGGATAAAAAGTTGTGATCAAAACAAGATTCAAAGTTTCTGTTTTCGAAATCTGGACAGAAAATTACTAAACTGCTAGTGCTAATGAGGTTACACGTGGCAAGATGCTATTGGTTGTAGTGGCTGTTTGTTTCGTGACTTCGAGAAAATGGCCTAAGGCTAACAAGGTTGCCGGTTAATGCATAAGTGGCTAAAAGAACCTAATGGTTTTCTGGAATAAACCGAAGGGGTACTAGTTTTCTAATCCTAGCCATTGCATGGGATTGCATGGGATCTAATGGCTAGGAGGGGTTGCATGCAAATAGAGAGAGAGAGGGAGTTAGCTACCTGTTGCTGGAGGTGTTGCACCGGCGAGGGGACGTTGGCCGGCGGGAAAGGAGGGAGTATCTCCGGCGGTGGGGCGTCGGGCGGCGGCGGTGAGGTTCCTCCTCCGCGGGGAAGAGGCGGCGGTGGAGAGAGAGAGTTCGGGGAGGGCTCCTCCTCCGCGGCGAGGCCGAGGTGCAGCAGCTTTCGGGCTGCTGCCGCTGCTCGCGGCGGCGGCCAGGGCGGCGGTGGGGTGAGGCGCCGGCGGCGGTTTGTGGAGGCGGCGGTGGAGAGACGGCGGCTAGGGTTGGGGAGAGGTGACGGTGGGGGGGGGTTATATAGGCTTAGGGGAGGGGAGTAGAAGGAAGGAGAGGGAGAACTTTCGGAAGGAGATCATGGGAGAGAAAATAGGAAAGAGAGGGAGAGGTGAACGTGGGGAGTAAAAGTAAAAGGAGGGAGAGAAAGAAGGAAGGAGAGAAATAAGGAAAGGGAGGGGGAGAACGTGGGGAGGGAGTGCATGCATGGAAATTGCATGCGTGCATGCATGGGGGCTGGGCTGAGCCCTTGTGGCTCGGCCTGGCAGTTCTATTTTTTTTTAAAACAAACTAACAGCAGCAAAAAAGAAAAGAAAGAAAACCAAAACAGTAAAAAAAAAATATATTCCTAGCTAACAAAAAGTAGGAACTAATATACATATATGCACTAGAACTTAGGAGAAAACAAAATAACATATACAACTAACATATATATAGGAATCCTAGTTCCACCTAATGCAACTTTTTTAAAAAAAAAGTTTTATGCAATAGGTCACACAACTCAATCGAAAAACTCAACAACAAAAAAAAATACTACGGAGTTCAGAAAATTTGCAAAACCAAAATGGTGACTTTAACTCACAGGGGAGAAGTCATATTATCTCCGCTCTGATAAATTGCCCGCAGTCACATAACGATAATTTTTTTTTCAGAGGAACGCAATGATGCATAAAATATGGAATGCAAATGAATGATCTATTAACATCCGAATTTACGAAAATTGGGATGTTACATTGTAGTTATTGTGGTCGTTGTTGTTATTATCGTTGATGTTATTGTTCTCGTCTTTGTCATTATTGTCATCATTGTCATCGTTTTTATTGTTGTTGTTGGTGTTGTTGTTGTTGTTGTTGTTGTTGTTGTTGTTGTTGTTGTTGTTGTTGTTGTTGTAGTTGTCCTTGTTGTGATTGTTGTTTTTGTTTTTGTTGTTGTCGTTGTTGTTGTTATCGTTGTTATTGTTGTTGTTGTCGTTGTTGTTTTTATTGTTGTTGTTGATGTTGTTGTTGTTGTTGTTGTTGTTGTTGTAGTTGTCCTTGTTGTGATTGTTGTTTTTGTTTTTGTTGTTGTCGTTGTTGTTGTTATTGTTGTTGTTGTTGTTGTTGTTGTTGTTGTTGTTGTTGTTGTTGTTGTCGTTGTTGTTGTTATTGTTGTTGTTGTTGTTGTTGTTATTGTTGTTGTTGTTGTTGTTGTTGTGGTTAATGTTGTTGCTATCATTGTTGTTGTTGTTGTTGTTGTTGTTGTTGTTGTCATCGTCATCATCGTCGTCAAAGTCATCTTTGTTGTTGTTGTTGTTGTTGTTGTTGCTGTCGTTGTTGCTGATGTTATTGTTGTTGTTGTTGTTGTCGTTGCTATTGTTGTTGTTGCTCTTGTCGGCGTTGTTGTTGTGTTGTTGTTGTTGTTGTTGTTGTTGTTGTTCTTGTTGCCATTGTTGCGGTTGTTCTCGTCGTTGTCTATGTTGTCGTCATTGTGGTCGTCGTCGTCGTCCTCGTTGTTGTTGTTGTTGTTGTTGTTGTTGTTGTTGTTGTTATTGTTTTCGTTGTTGTTGTTATCGTTGTTGTTGCTATTGTTGTTGTCGTTGTTGTTGTTGTCGTCATTGTTATTATTGTTGTTGTTGTTGTTGTTGTTGTTGTTGTTGTAGTTGTTGTTGTTGTTGTTGTTGTTGTTGTTGTTGTTGGCGTCGTGTCGTGAAACTTGTCGTCATCCTCTTCCTCGTCGTCGTCGTCATCATTGTTTCTGTCTTCGTTATTCTCGTCATTGTCATTGTTGTTGATCTTGTTGTCGTTGTTGTCGTTGTTTTCGCCGTTGTTGTTGTTGTTATCGTTGTTGTCGTTGTTCTCCTAACCGTCACTGTGGTCATCGTTTAATCGTTGCCGTCGTCGTTGTTGTCACTTTTTTTGTTTTTTTGTTTTTTTGTTGTTGTTGTTGTTGTTGTTGTAGTCGTCGTCGTGTTTGTGGTTGTTGTTGTCGTTGCTATCGTTGTTGTCACTATTATCGTCGTCGTTGTTGTTGTTGTTGTCATTGTTGTTGTTGCTCTCGTCATTGTCTTTCTTGTCGTCGTTATCGTCATCGTCGTCGTCGTGGTTGTTGTTGTTGTTGTTGTTGTTGTTGTTGTTGTTGTGGTTAATGTTGTTGCTATCATTGTTGTCGTTGTTGTCGTCGTTGTTGTTGTTGTTGTCGGTGTTTTCGTTGTTCTCATCATTGTCATTGTTGTTGACATTGTCGGCGTATTCGTCGTGGTCATCGTTGTTGTTGTTGTTGTTGTCGTTGTTGTTCTTGTTGTTGTTGTTGTTGTTGTCATCATCATCGTCGTCGTCAAAGTCGTCTTTGTTGTTGTTGTTGTTGTTGTTGTTTTTGTTGTTGTTGTTGTTGTTGTTGTTGTTGCTGTTGTTGTTGTTGTTGTTGTTGCTGTCGTTGCTGCTGTTGTTATTGTTGTTGTTGTCGTTGTCATTGCTATCGTTGTTGTTGCTATTGTCGGCGTTGTTGTTGTTGTTGTTGTTGTTGTTGTTGTTGTTG
>NC_058521.1:283441671-283461671 GCF_904849725.1 Hordeum vulgare subsp. vulgare | reverse complement strand
CTTCGTGCAAGAAATGCCGGGAAATACATTCTGTCAAACAGAAAAGAGAGGAGGAACATGACCCTCAAACACACGGGCATTTTGAAAGTTATTTGAACCCTAAAACTTAGAGGGTCATTTGATAATTATTTGCAAAAGAAAATAAATCTTTTAGGCAATTTTGTGAAAATAATTTTTTCTGAAGTTTTTATTTTTGCCGTGGAAAAATGCCCATCATTTATATTTTATATTTCTGATAATTTTAGTATATAGAAACTCTTTATTCCGAATTGATTTGAATTCCCTTTTATCGTTTTAGGTTCCTAGTTTTAAAAATAGGAAAGGAATCCCTTTTATTTGGAAACTCCAGGTGGCCCATTAGGACTTTTCCTTTTCTCTAGCCCAACAAGATCATCTCCTACCTTTGTCTCTTTTTCACGTCACAGGAACTTTCCTTCCATGGACAGAGGAATCCCCACCTCCGGGATTCGCGAAGCACCTTCCCTCCCAGCGCCTCCCGTCGCCTCTATAAGAACCCCCATGGCCTCCTCGTTCCATTCCCGTTGAAACCACCGCCTCTCCCCACCTCCACCTCCCCATGCACATCGCCGGAGTTGGCACCAGAGAACTCACCGGAGCTTCTTCCCATCGCCCCTGCATCTTCCCCTCTCCCCTGTCGAGCCCTCCCCACCCCTGCCGCACCGCCGCACCCCTTCGGCCCCTCCTCCACCACCCCACCCCGTCGGCCACCCCCCCGCACTCCCTCCCCACCCCACGAAGAAACTCCTGCCAGGAGCACGAGCAGCCCTGCTCCTCCCGTTGGCCCCCCTGCAGGTCCTCCATCTCGCCGCACTCCCTCCCCCCAGGAGCCTCCACTGCCCCCTGCCACCCCGCACCCCCCAAAGGCGACCCCACCCCACCGAAGCTCCACCCCGACCCCAGCCACCCATCGGCCACCATTGCCAGAACGGGAGCAACTCCCAGCCACGGTAAGGCACCCTGTTTCCTTTTTTTTTTACTTGTTTTGTTTTTTTAGTTTTACCCTTAGATCTATTTTCAACGGTGTAGATTCGAGGAACTTACCCCTTCGGTATTTTTTCTTATTTAGCGGCCATCTGCTGTTTAGCCTATGCCACACACACCCATCAGCCAATCAGAAGCCGCCACATGGATTCCCTGTTTGTTCTCTTTTTCAGATTTAGTTCAAAAACAGAAAGTTCCAATCTTGTTTAGCCCATAACTCTTGATCCATAAGTCCAATGATGTTGATTCTTTTTCCAGTAGCTCACAAATTTCCTGTAGTTTTGAAAACCATATAATGTGTCTATGTTTGAAGTTTTCAAATTTGAGTTAGATCAGATTTAGTTTAAACCTTATTTTGCCTATTCCAGGAGTTTAAAAATAGATTTTAATTTGATTCCTTTTGCTACTGATCACTAGTGATCTTATTTATCAATGGTAAAATTTCAGTTTTGTTTGAGTATCTTAGCTCACTGTTTCTTGTGAAACAATTTCTGTTTCACCTCTTTTAGGATTTCGGCTAATTCCTTTTCTATTTTTGTTTTAAAATATTTTCTTTATTATTTCAGAAAGATTATTGTTTTGTTTATGTTAGTTAACCGTAGTTTTGCAACAAGTGTTAATTATATTTTTACTTGTTATCACGAAATCAATTCTAGTTCCTTAGTAACTTGCAATTGGTTTCCGCACTGTTTCAAATCCCGTTTGGAAATACTTTCAAATAGTTTTGTGAAAAATACTTTATTTTATCTTAGTCAAACTTATATCTTAGTTCCTTGTTATTATTTTCTGTTAGACAAAAACTATTTAGTGTTTGACGTAGTAGAAGACTCCCTAGTCTTATTTGAAGTTTCCTCCGGATTCTTATTCGCTCTCTCTTTTGTTTTGATTGCTAGAATGATTGCTAGTATGAGTGCTTATGTCAATGATATGTTTGTTATATAGATTTCATTGGAGAGTGACGAGTAGTCTATCAAGTTATTTTCTCGAGAAATTCTTCTTCGTCAACATCACCAGGCAAGTCATTTTGATCATAATATCACCTATGTTTTATGCATCGTAGTTCTACCATCATATGCCCAAATTGCATGCTGAGTAGGTACATGGAAATTTTAGTATAGATTGTAGTATCATGTGGTAGGCACCCAACAACCCCGTTACTAGGCTCGGGACGACAAATTTTATAATGCTATGCTTGAGTACACGGGATTTCGGTTGAGTGCATAACACGAGTGATGCGAGGTTGGTTAAATAATCAAGAGCGGTTAAGACAAGTTTTTCAAGACCTCGGGACGCAATGCAACTCTGGGTGAAGGACAACCCAGTGGATGACACGGGATGCTGGGGACGGCCATGACATCCTGCGGAAAGCTTCACCCAGGCTCAAAGAGACGGACGGATATTTTCAAGACCCAAGGGTTACCTGCACAGCCACAAGTCATTATGGGATCTGGCTTGGTTGGACAACGCGGCGACTCTGGACAGGCGGTGCTAGGAGATGTTGAAGAACGGTAGGAATGGATGGGCACCGGCAGGGATTCAGAGGGACCCCTTGAAAGACCATGTTTTGATCATCCGGTCTTCGAACACCCTGAAGTGCGAGGACATACTCGGAGGCGATCTAATCTTGTGGGGAACGTGTGCAAAACTCTGCAGAGTACTCAAACCTAATCGATTAGCCGTGTCCACGGTCATGGACAACTTGAGCCAAAGGAACTGAAGTTATCTGGATTTCTCAACACCATGATATATATTTGATGAGGGTAATTATTAACAACTCGGGTACAAGAACTGGTTGGCGTAACCATCACGTTAACAACCAACCTTTGTAGTAATATTTTGCTTTTAGCCCCTCTTGTTGTAGAAGAAAATTTTCTTTACGCTAAAAACTTACAACACCACCTGCCATATATGCATGTAGTACAGATGGTTACATTTCACCCCTCTCATATGTGACTTGCCGGCATATTCAATATGCTGACCTACACGGCTGCAACGTCTTATGTTGCAGATATTTTTCTTCGACGTGTAAGAGTACGATTCAGGGTTACGGTCTACACTCAACTTGCAGTTGGTGTTTATTGGGACTCCACTCCCTTGACTGCTTCCGCTGAAATAATTAAGGTATATATCAGTTTTATGCTATTTACATGTGATTGCACTTCGATATATACATTGATGTACTGTGTGTGCCAGCATACTGATCTAGGGATGGCACAGAAACACAGAGGCTTGACTCGTTTTGAGTCGGGTCGCTACAGGAATGGTATCAGAGCACATGTTGACTGTAGGACGTGACCCTAGAAACTAGAAATTTATGAGGATAGGATCTCTCAAAAAAAATCTTATTTTCGAGAACACCTTTCACTTCTCATCTCTTCTGATTTCATCAAATGTTCTCTCTCACCTCAAATAGTTATACAATCCCGTTTCCCTTTGACCACGTGAAGGATCAACCGACTCCCACTTCAAAGTAAAGAGGATTTCACCACGTGTTTGAAGAATTGAAGCTACACCAACAGTAGACTCTCAAGACCCGAAGAACTCGAAGACCCTGAAGTGTTCGAATAATTATACGACCATTAGAAGTCCAAACCCCTTTTATGTACCCACGTTAGATACGATGATTTGTGAGCCGTCATTGGTGTGTGTTTTCCGACAGCCACAAATAAAACCTATTCTCAAAAATATTGTTTGTATTGTGTGTATCTCCCTCCCTCTCTTACCCGTCTCATCCCCAAAACCTCAACCCTACCAGATGGAGTATGAAGCTGGACTTGTAGTCTCTAGACCAATGACCCAGCTGGAGGCTGAAATATGGATTCAGAACATGGAGAACCACTTCGGGAGCAATTTCATTTCAAGGAAGTATGAAGTGGCCCACGCTCTTCAGTACTTTACACAAAGTGTTGCTATCTGGTGGAAAATGCACCATGCCATACAAGGATTTAGTGGGGCAGAAAGTTGGGACGAATTCAAGAACACTCTGTTAAGATCCCGACTTATTCAGAAGTGCTATGATAATCCGAAGGAGAGGACTTGTGCATGCAAGATCTGTGGAGAAATAGGACACACCAAGGAAGAACACAAGGATGGATGCACTCATTGTGAAGAAAATCACCCAGCTGAGGAGTGCCCAAGTAGTCAGGTGACTTGTTTCCTTTGTGAAGGAACCACCCACTACCCAGCTCATTGTCACATTTACCCCAAGGTGCAACAAGTTGTCAAACAGCAGAAAGATGCAGTGAAGGAAACCCTCAAGAAGAAGATTCTAGAAGGACTGGTGATGAACGAGAATATTGAAGACCCTGATGGACAAGGTATGACCAGATTTTTCTCCAATGCAGGCTACTCATGTGGAGAAGAAGGACATTATTCACAGGATTGCACGAAGACAAGCCAAGAGTATCTGGGAAACTTCCCGACGGAAGAAGTGGAGTTTGATCCACTTGAAATAGAAGAACTGGCCAAATGAAGGAGTCCAGAAAGAAGAAAAGGTACCCTCGGAAGAGCCAAATATCTGCATATATAGACCTGAGTCATGTCAGATGTTACAAGTGCATGGAGTTTGGCAGCCACAAATACCTGTGCTCACGAAGGAAGCCGGAAATCCAAGGAGCAAAAGCAAAAGCTAAGAAGCCTCGAGACTTGTCAGAACTCATTTGCTTTCGTTGCAAGGAAGCAGGACATTTTGCTAGCAATTGTCCTCAAAGAAAGAAAGCTAGAATGGAGTAGTTAAGTTTTGACCAGGGCAATAAGTGTGATCCGAAGCACTCTTGTTTTTCATTGATAACATGGAGTGAAATTTTTGTAACAGAAGTCCCTGAGATTGTAATAACATCATGAATAAATGGATTTTATTGTCTCATGATTGCCTATGTTGAAAATGTATGCGTTGTTTCTCTACGAGCAAAGATCTCTGAACATTATGAGGATATGAGAAAATATGGTCTATGCAGGCATGAGTATAATTCATTTAAGTGTGGTAGTAATCGGTAAACCCACAGGATCCATTGAGTAGGAGTATACCATGATTACCAAGGAGACATATACATTCCTCTGAGTACCTATTTACTGACACCTGCAGATCACAACTCTCTACGAGTCAATCCTCAAGGGCCCAGAGAAACGATCATGACCCTGACAAGTGATCATGATTACCCGAAAATCCTGAAGGACATGATGAAGCACATTCACCTTGAAGGAGATGCAGTCTACAAAGGCTACCCATTCATGGAAAATGGAGTGGAACTTTGGTACGTGGAAGTACACCTCCACCATGTGAAAGGAGTTTGTCCAAAGACTATGGGGCAATACTTCTTCATTTCACGTATACCCCGACCAACCTTCTTTGATGTTGTTCGTGAAGCTGCCATGGAAGCCATACGTCAGCTTGGAGAAATACTTGGAGCAAGACTCCGTCATACCCAGGAATACCTGAGTGAGGTACGTGCGGAGACGATGGAGATGAAGCTCATGACCACCATGATGAAGCAAAAGATGGATGATTTGAAGGAGCACCTCGGAAAGTTCGAGTGGAACTAAAGTACCTCCAAGAGAGGCAGATGAATAAAGTTGGAAGAAATGCTCGACCATACCGAACAATGTGGATGGCAGCATTTGTAATAGAGTACTTTTGAATTGGAGTTTTCGAGGATAAATTAAGGATGTAATAAAGGATTGATTATGAAATGAATATGATTTATGGAATAAGTTATGATGGATCAGCAAACTTTTTCTTAGGAACATACGAAAGCCAGAGAGTTGTGAAGATACGATAGATGTTTTGTTCAGCTTGCAGAACCAATGGATTATCCGAACTTCGTTCGTGGACAAGATAAATTCTGCAACGCTTGTGAGGATGCCCAAGTGTTAGAATACGAGATTCACTAAGCCTTATACAAGGTAATGATTTTAGTGCGACATGGCTTGGCCACCATGACGACTTACTATTATCATTCTCTTGCTATTCGGAATGGTAAATCTGAGAGACTTACCCATAGTGAGAGACTACGTTCTTTGAAGCTTTTGTTTAAGCCTTGAATGGTATGATGAAAGCCCATGTACATGGCATTTGTTGTCACGTGTAGGAAATTTTACGGTGAGAATGAAACCAAGACCCCTCTCTCTGCAGGATAACCACAAATGGTAGACCACCATGAGAATCATCGATAGGTTATTTAGAATTGATCACGAGACTGTCACTTAAGAAGACCCAGTAAAGGAAGAAGCTTATATCAACAGAAGGACCCTCGTTTTAATGGAAACGTTATGAATATAGCGGAAGATATGAAGACTGTGAGGAGTCAGAAGCGAAAAACCCCAGAGGTTTGTTAAAATCTTAAGGGACCAGTAGCACTCATTTTAAGTGTGGTAGCATCCCACTTTGCGGGAAGTTGGATTTGTTAGAAGAGCCCCAAACCCTAACCTTTCTTTCTAGCCTCTTCGAATCTCGAGGACCAGATTCATTTTAAGTGTGGTAGTCTGTAACATCCCAAAATTTCTAAATTTTGGAATGTTAATACAATTATTAGATTGATTGTTTGTTTGTTTGCTTGTCTGAAATTGGAAACATTTCAAAAACTTTTGAATGAGAGGGAATAAAATGACTTTCCCCTTCTCCGGTGAATTCAAATTCAATCTTTTAAAAGCAAAGAGAGAAGATGACATGACTTCTTCAACTATAAATAATTTGAACGGAGATATTTGCATTTGAATTCTTTTGCATTTCCATTCGTTTTCTTCGTGCAGGAAATGCCGGAAAATACATTGTGTTAAACAGAAAAGAGAGGAGGAACATGACCCTCAAACACACGGGCATTTTGAAAGTTATTTGAACCCTAAAACTTAGAGGGTCATTTGGAAATTATTTGCAAAAGAAAATAAATCTTTTAGGCAATTTTGTGAAAATAATTTTGGCTGAAGTTTTTATTTTTGCCGTGGAAAAATGCCCATCATTTATATTTTATTTTTCTGATAATTTTAGTATATATAAACTCTTTATTCCGAATTGATTTGAATTCCCTTTTATCGTTTTAGTTTCCTAGTTTTAAAAATAGGAAAGGAATCCCTTTTATTTGGAAACTCCAGGTGGCCCATTAAGACTTTTCCTTTTCTCTAGCCCAACAAGATCATCTCCTACCTCTGTCTCTTCTTCACGTCACAGGAACTTTCTTTCCATGGACAGAGGAATCCCCACCTCCGGGATTCGCGAAGCACCTTCCCTCCCAGCGCCTCCCGTCGCTTCTATAAGAACCCCCATGGCCTCCTCGTTCCATTCCCGTTGAAACCACCGCCTCTCCCCACCTCCTCCTCCCCCTGCAAATCGCTGGAGTCGACACCAGAGAACTCACCGGAGCTTCTCCCCATCGCCCCTGCATCTTCCCCTCGCCCCTGCCGAGCCCTCCCCACCCCTGCCGCACCGCCCCACCCCTTCGGCCCCTCCTCCACCACCCCACCCCGTCGGCCACCCCCCTGCACTCCCTCCCCACCCCACAAAGAAACTCGTGCCAGGAGCACGAGCAACCCTGCTCCTCCCGTCGGCCCCCTCCAGGTCCTCCACCTCGCCGCACTCCCTCCCCCTACGAGCCTCCACCGCCCCCCCCGCCACCCCGCACCCCCCACCGGCGACCCCACCCCACCGGAGCTCCACCCCGACCCCAGCCACCCATCGGCCACCATTGCCAGAACGGGAGAACTCCCAGCCACGGTAAGGCACCCTCTTTCCTTTTTTTACTTGTTTTGTTTTTTTAGTTTTACCCTTAGATCTATTCTCAACGGTGTAGATTAGAGTAACTTACCCCTTCGGTTTTCTAAAAAGAGCCGGTCAACCTGTAAGTTAACCGAAATATTTTTTCTTATTTAGCGGCCATCCGTTGTTTAGCCTATGCCACGCACACCCATCAGCCAATCAGAAGCCGCCACATGGATTCCCTGTTTGTTCTATTTTTCAGATTTAGTTCAAAAAACAGAAAGTTCCAATCTTGTTTAGCCCATAACTTTTGATCAATAAGTCCAATGATGTTGATTCTTTTTCCAGTAGCTCACAAATTTCCTGTAGTTTTGAAAAACATATAATGTGGCTATGTTTGAAATTTGCAAATTTGAGTTTTATCAGATTTAGTTTAAACCTTGTTTTGCCTATTCCAGGAGTTTAAAAATAGATTTTAATTTGATTCCTTTTGCTACTGATCACTAGTGATCTTATTTATCAATGGTAAAATTTCAGTTTTGTTTGAGTATCTTAGCTCACTGTTTCTTGTGAAACAATTTCTGTTTCACCTCTTTTAGGATTTCGGCTAATTCCTTTTCTATTTTTGTTTTAAAATATTTTCTTTATTATTTTAGAAAGATTATTGTTTTGTTTATGTTAGTTAACAGTAGTTTTGAAACAAGTGTTGATTTTATTTTTATTTGTTATCATGAAATCAATTCTACTTCCTTAGTAACTTGCAATTGGTTTCCGCACTGTTTCAAATCCCGTTTGGAAATACTTTCAAATAGTTTTGTGAAAAATACTTTATTTTATCTCAGTTAAACTTATATCTTAGTTACTTGTTATTATTTTCTGTTAGACAAAAACTATTTAGTGTTTTACGTACTAGAAGACTCCCTAGTCTTATTTGAAGTTTCCTCCGGATTCTTATTCGCTCTCTCTTTTGTTTTGATTGCTATAATGATTGCTAGTATGAGTGCTTATGTGAATGAAAAGTTTGTTATATAGATTTCATCGGAGACTGACGAGTAGTCTATCAAGTTATTTGCTCGAGAAATTCTTCTTCGTCAACATCACTAGGCAAGTCATTTTGATCATACTATCACCTATGTTTTATGCATCGTAGTTCTACCATCCTATGCCAAAATTGCATGTTGAGTAGGTACTTGGAAATTTTAGTATAGATTGTAGTATCATGTGGTAGGCACCCAACAACCCCGTTACTAGGCCCGGGACGACAAATTTTATAATGCTATGCTTGAGTAGACGGGATTTCGGTTGAGTGCATAACACCAGTGATGCGAGGTTGATTAAATAATCAAGACCGGTTAAGACAAGATTTTCAAGACCTCGGGAGGCAATGCAACTCTGGGTGAAGGACGGTTGATCGGCTCCCTGGAGAACCCAGTGGATGACCTGGGATGCTGGGGACGGCCATGACATCCTGCGGAAAGCTTTACCCAGGCTCAAAGAGACGGACGGATATTTTCAAGACCCAAGGCTTACCTACACAGCCACAATTCATTATCGGCTCTAGCTTGGTTGGACAACGCGGCGACTCTGGACAAGCAGTGCTAGCAGATGTAGAAGAACGGTAGGAATGGATGGGCACCGACAGGGATTCAGAGGGACCCGTTGAAAGACCATGTTTTGATCATCCGGTCTTCAAACACCCTGAAGTGCGAGGACATACTCGGAGGCGATCTAATCTTGTGGGGAACGTGTGCATAACTCTGCAGAGTACTCAAACCTAATCGATTAGCCGTGTCCACGGTCATGGACAACTTGAGCCAAAGGAACTGAAGTTATCTGGATTTCTCAACACCATTATATATATTTGATGAGGGTAATTATTGACAACTCGGGTACGAGAACTGGTTGGCGGAACCATCTCGTTACAACAACAACAACAACAACAAAGACGACTTTGACGACGACGATGACGGTGAAAACAACAACAACAACAACAACAACAACAATGATAGCAACACCATTAACCACAACAACAACAACAACAACAACAACAACAACAACAACAACACCAACGACGACGACGACGACGACGACGACGATAACGAAGACAAGAAAGACAATGACGAGAACAACAACAACAATGACAACAACAACAACGACGACGACGATAATAGTGACAACAAGAATAGCAGCGACAACAACAACAACAAACATGAGGACGGCAACAACAACAACAACAACAACAACAAAAACTATATCAAAAATGACAACAACGACGATGGAAACGATTACAATGATGACCACAGTGACAGTTACGAGAACAACGACAACAGCGACAACAACGACAACGGCGACAACAACAAGATCAACAACAACAACAATGACGAGAATAACGAAGACGGCGACAATGATGACCACGATGACGAGGAAGAGGATGATGACAACTTTGACGACAACGACGCCAACAACAACAACAACAACAACAACAACAAGAACAATAACAACAACAACGACAACAACAATAACAACAACAACGATAATAACCACAACGAAAACAACAACAACAACAACCACAACAACAACAACAACAATAACAACAACAACAAGAACAAGAACACCGACAATAACAACAACAACGACAGCAACGACAACAATGATAGCAACAACATTAACCACAACAACAACAACAACAACAACAACAACAACAACGACGACGACGACGACGACGACGATGACTATAACGACGACAAGAAAGACAATGACGAGAACAACAGCAACAATGACAACAACAACAACAACGACGACGATAAAAGTGACAACAACGATAGCAACGACAACAACTACAACAAACACGACGACGCCGATGATTACAACAACAACAACAACAACAACAACAACAACAACAACAACAACAACAACAACAACAACAACAACAACAACAACAAAAACAATAACAAAAATGACAACAACGACGATGGCAACGATTACAACGATGACCACTGTGACAGTGACGAGAATAACGACAACAACGATAACAACAACAACGACGACGACAACAGCGACAACAACGACAGCAACAACAACAACAAGATCAACAACAACGACGATGACGAGAATAACGAAGACGACGACAATGATGACGATGACGACAAGAATGAGGATGATGACAACTTTGATGACGACGACACCACCAACAACAACAACAACAAGAACAATAACAACAACAACAACAATAACAACAACAACGACAACAACAACAACAACAAGTACAACAACCACAACAATAAGAACAACAACAACAACGATAACAACAACATCGAAAACAACAAGAACAAAAACAACAACAACAACAACAACAACAACAACATGTAGCGACCCGACTCAAAACGAGTCAAGCCTCTGTGTTTCTGTGCCATCCCTGGATCAGTATGCTGGCACACACAGTACATCAATGTATATATCAAAGTGCAATCACATGTAAATAGTGTAAAACTGATATATACCTTAATTATTTCAGCGGAAGCAGTCAAGGGAGTGGAGTCCCAATAAACACCAACGCCAAGTTGAGTGTAGACCATAACCCTGAATGGTACTCTTACTCGTCAAAGAAAAATATCTGCAACATAAGACGTTGCAGCCGTGTAGGTCAGCATATTGAATATGCCGGCAAGTCACATATGAGAGGGGTGAAAAGTAACCATCTGTACTACATGCATATATGGCAGGTGGTGTTGTAAGTTTTTAGCGTAAAGGAAATTTTCTCCTACAACAAGAGGGGCTAAAAGCAAAATATTACTACAAAGGTTGGTTGTTAACGAGATGGTTCCGCCAACCAGTTCACGTACCCGAGTTGTCAATAATTACCCTCATCAAATATATATAATGGTGTTGAGAAATCCAGATAACTTTAGTTCCTTTGGCTCAAGTTGTCCATGGCCGTGGACACGGCTAATCGATTAGGTTTGAGTACTCTGCAGAGTTTTGCACACGTTCCCCACAAGATTTGATCGCCTCCGAGTATGTCCTCGCACTTCAGGGTGTTTGAAGACCGGATGATCAAAACATGGTCTTTCAACGGGTCCCTCTGAATCCCTGTCGGTGCCCATCCAATCGTACCGTTCTTCTACATCTGCTAGCACCGCCTGTCCAGAGTCGGCGCGTTGTCCAACCAAGCCAGAGCCCATAATGACCGGATGATCAAAACATGGTCTTTCAACGGGTCCCCACCGTGAAGAATTATCCTTGGGTTCATAAACAATGCTCATCTTTGAAGCACAAGTGCCATCAAGAATGGCCGATGTGAAAGACTTGATCGTTGTATGCATAATTGGGGGAGGGAAAGTTCATTGAGAGAACAACACTCCCCCTATCTCTATGCCTACACCTAGAACTAGATATAATGCGGAATGAGGTGCAGTGTGCCTAGTTTCAATTCACATTACTTGAATCAATGATATTTAGCTCATGCCTTAACTCCCGGAACCTTGCTTCATCTAGGGGCTTAGTGAAAATATCTGCAAGTTGCTCTTTAGTGTTGATGAAGTGAACCTCAATATCACCACGCTTGATATGCTCACGAATGAAGTGATGACGAATATCAATGTTCTTGGTCTTGCTATGTTGCACCGGATTGAGGGTAATCTTCATAGCACTTTGATTGTCACATAGAAGAGGCACTTTGTCACAAGTGACACCTTAATCCTTTAAAGTTTGCCTCATCCATAGCAACTGTGCACAACAACTCGCAGCTACAACATACTCTGCTTTGGTGGAAGACAATGAGACGTAGTTCTGCTTCTTTGAAGACCAACTTACCAGTGAACGACCAAGGAATTGACATCCTCCAGGAGTTGACTTCCTCTCCACACAGTCTCCCCCCCAATCTGAGTCAGAATAGCCCACTAGGTTGAAGTTAGCTCCTTTGGGATACCATAGGCCAAAGTTTGGGGTATGAGCCAAATATCGAAAGATTCGTTTGACAGCCATATAATTTCTTTCCTTTGGTGCATATTGAAACCATGCACAAATCCCTACAATCAACATGATATCTGGTCTAGATGCACAGAGATAAAGTAGGTATCCAATCATGGAGCGGTATATACCTTTTGATCCACTGCTTTACCATTGGGATCACTCTCAAGTTTGCATCTGGTTGGCATGGGAAATTTGACCGATTTGACGTCCTCTAGCTCGAACCTCTTGAGTATGTCTTGGGTGTACTTGGCTTGTTTGATGAAGGTCCCTTCTAAACCTTGTTTAATCTCGAACCCGAGGAAGAACTTCAACTCACCCATCATTGACATCTCAAATTTCTCGGTCATTAGTGCAGCAAATTCTTCATTGAATGATTCGTTAGGGGAACCAAAAATGATATCATCAACATATAGTTGGCATATGAACAAATACCCTTTGACCTTCTTAGTAAAAAGAGTGGGATTAATCTTCCCAATTTCAAACCCATGATCTTGTAACAACTTAGTAAGGTACTCATACCACGCACGTGTCGCTTGTTTAAGGCCATAGAGTGCCTTATTAAGTATGTATACATGATTGGGGAGCTTGGGATGTTTGAACCCTGGGGTTGTTTGACATAAACCAACTCATTTAAAGGACCATTAAGAAAAGCACTCTTCACTTACATTTGTTGTAATTTTAAATCATGATGAGATGAAAATGCAAGCAGAATGCGAAAAGATTTTAAACGAGCAACAGGGGCAAAGGTTTCACCGTAGTCGATACCCTTGACCTAGCAGTAGCCTTGAGCCACCAATCTTGCCTTGTCTCGAACCACAATCCCATTGGCATCTTGCTTTTTTTTCAAGATCCATTTGGTCTCGATGACATTGTGTTCCTCCTTTGGTCTTGGCACTAATTTCAAGACTTGATTACGCTCGAAGTTGTTGAGTTCCTCATGCATGGCCATAAGCCAATCCTCATCATCGAGCGCTTCCTGTACCTGTTGAGGTTCACAACAAGAAACAAATGCATGATGCTCAAAAAAAATTGAAATTTGTTGACGAGTGGACACTCAACTTTTTAAACTTCCAAGCACGTTCTTCATAAGCTGTGAATTGACGCTGAGCTTGGATGCAATCTTGGTTGCGAGACGCTGCAAGAGTTCTGCGCTTGATAACCGGGGAGCATCAACTTGATCACGTTGCTTGGCCTTGAGTTTTGATCCTTCCTTGGCACCGTGACCCCTCTTAGGTGCTGCAAAAGGAAATTGAGAAGCAGCATCCTGATCAACTTGATTTTCATCTTGAGCGGGCTCACTCGTTTGTTCTTGATATTGTAGCTGCTCTTGATCTTGATCTTGTGCCTGCACTTGATCTTGGTCTTGTAGCTGCACTAGATCTTGATCTCGAACAGATTTGGAACCTTGTGTAAGCACTTGGAGATCATGTGGTGCATCACCATCTTCAAGTGGTTGATCTTGTTCTTGATCCTGTTCAGCTGGATGAGGGTTTTCTCTTTGTTCATCGGAACCATGTGGGGCTTGCGAGGGTGATGGCTCCACTTGAGTAGAGCATTGTTCTTCTCCTTCGGCCACAAGGGGTTCCTCAATGGGAGTATTTGACCAATCCCCATTCTTCTTCTGGCTTGGGGAGGAATTTCATCACCTACATCACAAAGACCACTTTGCTCCACTTGGGAGCCATTATTTTCATCAAACTCCACGTTACACGTTTCCTCAATGAACCTGGTGGATTGTTGAGGACACGGTAAGCATGGGAGTTCGTGGCATAACCAACAAAAAGGCCCTCTTGAGCTCTAGAATAAAATTTAGCTAAACGTGCACCTTTCTTGAAAATGAAACACTTACACCCGAATACCCGGAAGTACTTGAGATTGGGTTTTTTCCGGTGAGAATCTCATATGGGGTCTTTTTCAGGCCTTTGCGGATATAGAGCCGATTGGATGCATGACATGTTGTGTTGATGGCTTCGGCCAAAAGTTATATGGAGATTTGAATTCCGCCATCATTGGTCTTGCCGCGTCCATCAATGTCCGGTTCTTTCTCTCCGCCACACCATTTTGTTGAGGGGTGTATGGTGCTGAATATTGATGCTTGATTCCCTCATCAGTAAGAAACTCATCCACGGTGTAGTTCTTCAACTCGGTGTGATTGTCACTTCTAATCGTCAAAACCTTTGCTTCATGTTGACGTTGAGTTTCATTAGCGAAGTTGATGACGGTTTGTTGAGTCTCACTCTTCCTCTTGAAGAAATATACCCATGTGTATCTTGAGTAATTATCAACAATCACCAAGCAGTACTTTCTGCCCCCAAGGATATCAAACGATGGAGGACCAAAGAGATCCATATGGAGGAGCTCCAAAGGCCTCTTAGTGTAAATGAGAGTCGTTAGACGATGACAAGTTTCGTGAATCTTCCCTTCAATACACGCACTTCATGCACGATATCTCACAAAACTCACATTTGTTAGTCCACGAACATGGTCCCCTTTGAGGAGACTTTGCAAAGATCTCATATTGACATGAGCTAGTCGGCGATGCCAAAGCCAGCCCACATCAATTTTAGCCATTAGACAAGTCGCAGTCTTAGTGGGTCGTTGCGAAAAGTTCACCACATAGAGACCATTTTGGACATATCCAACATAGGCTACTTTAAGAGTCTTGCTCCACAAAAGGACCACGGTATCAAGATTAAAGAATGCGGCAAATCCCATAATTGCAAGTTGACAAACCGAAAGTAAATTGTAAGCAAGGGACTCAACAAGCATGACCTTCTCAATAGATAACTCTTGAGAGATGACCACCTTACCAAATCCCAATACCTTGGACGTTGATGCATCAGCAAATTGGACATGGGTGGGCATAGATGGGGAAGGATGCACGTCCACCACTAAGTCCTTGCTTCCGGTCATATGATTTTTTGCTCCACTATCGAGCAACCATGACACCCCACCCGAACCAAACACCTACGATAGATCAAGGCTTGATTTTAGGTACCCATTTTTGAATGGGTCCTTTAATGTTAGAAACAAGGGTCTTAGGAACCCAAATAGCCCGTTCAATGGACTCTTAGTAAGAACCAACAAATCTGGCATAAACATGCCCATCACCAACACGACATAAAACATAAGATGGATTGAGTTTGCTAGCTTTGTTGGTAGGAACAATTTTGCCCTTCATGACGCTACCATCCTCCACCTTTTTCCTGTTGTCCTTCTGAGTCCCTTCGCCCTCTTTGACAAAGATGTCCATGAGGGTAGGGGATCGCTTGTTCCTGTTCTTCCTTTTCCTTTTCGACTTGGATGTAAGACCAAGTCCGTCCTTTCCTACAACTCCCTTTTGATTACTCAAAAGGTCGTTTAGGTTCTTCTCGCCTTTGATGCATGACACAAGGCCCTTCTCAAGTTGATCCTTCAACTTAGCATTTTCCTCCACAAGATGTACATGCTCATAACAAGGGTTAATTGTACAAGCATTATAACAAAAGGAGGACAAGTAGAGATCTCCTTGGTAAGCTTTGCTTGGAGCTGATCATAAGACTCTTTCAGGGAGAAATAAGCACCTTTCAAGACCTTGTGAGGCTTGTCAAGTGTACCAAACTCCTCCTTGAGTCTGTCATGGCCAACCCCAAGTGCAGCCTTTCAGACTTAAGCACACGTGTAAGCATAATAGGATGATCTAGCTCCTTTTCTACTTTAGCACAATCATCGTAGTGTGACTCCTCAAGAGCCAAACGAAGACTACGCTCTTTTTGTAGAGCAATAGATTATTCAGCAATCTCATCGGCATAGTCACGACTATGTCCTTACAGCTCGGAGATAGTCTCCTCATGAATATCGATGAGGTCATTAGCCTCACCCAGTTGTTCCAAAAGAGAAACAAAGTGCTTCTTGGATTCTCCTTTGATTTTACATAGAAATTTGTCAAAATCATGCTCATTAAGATCCACAACATCACTATTATCAACAGAGTTTAAGAATGAAGGAGCAGTAATGATGGTGGTCTTAATGCTGGGTGTTACCTGATCGATACCTTTGGCCATAAGGCACTTGGCGATGCGGTTATCGTTGGGGGCGTTGAAGAGAGACATCTTGGGAGAGGTGGTGGCAATGGCTAAAGTCGCTGTTGCCACCATATGATGATCGTCATCATCATCGGAGGGGTACTCTTCAAGTGCCACCATGCCCTTTGGATGGGGTTTCTTGACAAAGTTGTTCTTGTTTGGGAATGACTTGGCTTTTGTCTTTGCGAATGAGCTTGCCCCCGTTGTCTTCCTTCTTCTCATAGGGACATTCTTCCACGAAGTGACTCACATTGCCGTAGTTATAGCATGTCCTCACACGTTGCTTGGTCTTGAACCAACTTGAGTTATTCTTGAAGAAATTGGGCCTTGAGTTTCTCTTCTTGCCCGAGAATTGCCTTGACGCAAGAGCCATGTGCTCGTGATAAGCATACTTAGTGTCTTCATGGAAGCCTTCCTCTTCCTCCTCCTCTTCTTCTTCTTCAAAAGCATCCTTTGCTTTTAAGGCAAGGTTGGGTGAAGCTGTCTTTGACCTAATGCGAGGAAGAGCATTATTAGCGGTCTTGTTCATGATTGACATTGCAATGAATTCATCCAACACCTCACTCGAGGACAAGCACTGGAAATCTCGCCGTTGGCGAATGATGGATAACATGGCTTTGTTGAATGGCATGATGGCCTTGAGAAACTTGCGCTTGATCCATATGTCATCCACATCCTTGCTCCCAGGATCCCTGAGGGCAACAACAATAGCAGTCACCCTTCGACAGAGATCACGAGGGTCCTTATCTTCCTTCATCACAAACTCATCGGCCTCACCAAGAACCAATTCATAGTTGGACAGTTGAATGCTTGAGCTTCCCTTGTACGGCACCATAATGTGCTCCCAACAGTCCTTAGCCAGAGTGAACGGGCTCAAGTGAGGAAGATCTTCAGGAGGCACTGCGGACTGGAGAATAAATAATGCGGAGTGATTATATTGATTGGCTGCTTCTTCTCTTGGAGTAAGGTTGCTTGGGTCATGCGGATAGTAGCCCTGCTCAATGATTCACCATAAACTTTGTTGAGCTCTGATTCAAATGAGAATTAATGGAAAACACCCAGTTAGCATAATCACCCTTAACAAGCTTAGGAGGAGGACCAACAAGATTAATACGCGGTGTAGGATACGATCCTCCATAGACCATGGGAGGTGGAACTGAGACATAAGTTCCAGTCCCATTATTTTCGAGAGGGGAAGAAGGTCGCATACCTTTAGCCGCTTCCTTGGAGGAATTGGCCTCTCAATCCGCGTTGGTGGGTTTAACCACAAACGCCGGTTCAGGAGAACTTTAGTTCCCCCAATTAACTCTTTACTTCGTTCCTCAAGGACGTCCTGAAGTTGGCCATAGCCGCATTCAAGTCGTCCCTTGTGACCGAAGTCAAGGCCATGGCCTCGGGTTGCCCATGAGCTCCTCCCTCATCATCATCCATACTCTTCGTGTGGTGAAACCCTTAATAAAGAGACGTGTCTCTCATACCATTTGAAAGGATCGATATGGCTGACTAGAGGCGGGGGGGGGGTGAATAGGCAACTACCAATTTTTAGCTATTCTTAACAACTTAGGGTTAGCAACATAAAGGTTCTCTAAGATGAGAACTAGGTGAACAACCTATATGATGCTACCAATTATAATCGCTAAGGCAAGTAAGAAATACTCTACTACATTAACATACACAATGTAAAGGTTAGAGATAACCACAAGTGAAACCGATGAAGACGAGCATGTGTTACCGAAGTTCCTTCCCTTTGACATGAAGTACGTTTCGTTTGGAGCGGTGTGGAGGCACAATGCTCCCCAATAAGCCACTAGGGCCACCGTATTCTCCTCACACCCTCACACAATGCAAGGTGTCGTGATTCCACTATAGGTGCCCTTGAAGGCAGCGACCGAACCTTTACAAACAAGGTTGGGGCTATCTCCACACAAAGCTTGGAGGCTCCCAACAAGACCACGGAGCTTCACCACAATGGAATATGGCTCCGAGGTGACGTCAACCGTCTAGGGTGCTCAAACACCCAACAATAACAAGATCCGCAAGGGATTAGTGGGGGAATCAATTTTCTCTTGGTGGAAGTGTAGATCTAGGCCTTCTCAACCAATCCTAGAAAATCAACAAGTTTGATTGGCCAGGGAGAGAGATCGGGCACATATGAGCTTAGGGAGCAACAATGGAGTCTTGGAGGGTCAATGGTAGGGTTCACGGAGTGGAAGAACCCATTATATAGTGGGGGAACAAAACCAACCGTTACCCCCATTTACTGCACGAGCAGAGCGGTACTACCGCTCAGGGGCAGCGGTACTACCGCTGCCTCCAGGAGTACTACCGCTGACCCCAGCGGTACTACCGCAAGCCCCAGCGGTACTACCAGTTTACCCAAGGTAGTGCACGAGCTACTACCGGGCCTACCACCGCTGAGAAAGTCTTTGGAAAAAGTCCTTCATAGCACAACCGCTACGAGAGCAGTACTACCGTTATGCTAGCAGTACTACTGCTCACATCTAGGAGTACTACCGCTAGAGCCTTTTTGCCAAGAAAGAGATGAAGAACAAAGGGGGAAGCTCCATAACAGCAAGGGATAAAGCGGTGGAGATAAAATGTGTGCGTGAGAGTTTGATTCCACCCCACCTTTCCGACACGAATCCCCTCTTAATAGTACGGCGTTTCTACAACTCAAAATCCCTAAAGAGAACCGTAGAAGCCACCGTGCTTCTGATCCACGGAGGGGAGCGAAACGTCTTTTGCCTTTGTCATGTATTATCTGAAATGCTCAATGCACACGATTAGTCCGTTGACGTACTCTCATCAATCACCAAAATCACTTAGGGATGAATATCCCTAAAAAGAACAATGACAACAATGACAACTACGGAAACAACAACAACGACGACGACAACAGTGACAACAACTACAATAGAGACACCAACGAAAACAACAAAAACAATAACGACGATGACAATGCCGACAACAACAACAACAACGACGAGAACAACGACAACAACAACAAAAATAATGACAAAAACTGACAATCACGATGACGATGAAGACGATGATGACGACAATGATGAGCATAACGCAGACGACGACGATGACGACGATGACGACGACGAAGACGATGATTACGACAATGACAAGAACAACGAAGACGACGACGACGAGGAGGATGAGGATGACGACGACTTCGAAAATGACGACGACAACAACAACAACAACAAAAGCAACAAAAACAACGACAAAAACAACAACAACGACAACAACAACAACAACAACAACAA